>NW_013666098.1:248120-264976 GCF_000517525.1 Limulus polyphemus | reverse complement strand
GGGTTGGTGAGAGATCGAGCTTAGTGGAGTGCGTTGGCAACATAAAATACGTCGAAATACTGGAGGAAGGACTCTTGCCACTTTATTCCTCGGGTTTCGTGGACAAGAACACAGCCTTGTTCCAGGAAGATGGAGCACTGTCACACTGCTAGAAACACCCAAAAGTGGCAGGAAGAAAATGGTATCTAGAAGTTGCTCTGGCCGAGCCAATCTCCTGACATGAACCCCATCGAA
Organism: Limulus polyphemus; assembly: GCF_000517525.1. Classification (NCBI taxonomy): domain Eukaryota; kingdom Metazoa; phylum Arthropoda; class Merostomata; order Xiphosura; family Limulidae; genus Limulus; species Limulus polyphemus. Next base: position 264,742 of record NW_013666098.1, on the reverse strand, counting down.
AACCTCTGAGCCATACTCGACCGGCAAGTCAAGAAACAACAAAAAAAACCAACTTCAAAGAGCGATCTATTCCAAGTTTTGAAGCAAGAGTGGGCGAAAATCCCACAATCTAAAATTGACGAGATGATTCTCACGATGCCCCAAAGGATCAACGAACTCCACGAACCGAAAGAAAGATCTACTAGATATTAATTAAATTATAAATATATCAATTCACGTGAATATGACTGAAAAATTTAATTTTTTCTGAAAAGGTGGTGTCTATTTACTTGTGACCACGCTGTGTATATGACATTTTTTAAAAACTGATAAGCTTAGTCCTAGAACACGCCAATCCTTACTAAATACCTTATATAAAGTTGTTTTCAGAATTTGTAGTACATATTGGAGGGATTTAGAGTTTTCGCAATAAAATAAAAAAAACGACATTTACTCTCTAGATAATAGTAAAAATTATTTTATTTCAGCAAATGAGTCACTATTGCGGTACCATCAGAGCAAGTAGTACAAAAAGTTTTCGGAAAAGGATCATTATGAAGTTTTAAAAACCATATCACAAGCTTCTTGGCTAGGGACTTGCGTGAAAATATAGAAATGACGTCATAACTAAACATGAGCATTTGGATAAAAATGTTGAAGGTATGGGATGAATTATATTTAATTGTTTATATCCCACCAAATACATTCCAAGCCAACAAACATATTAATAATGTTATTTATGAATATTAATGCCAGGACTGCACAACAAGCTACATAGGTGAAACAGTTAAATGTACACTTTCTCACATCATTCAACTTAAACAAGTCTCGTAACATCTCTTCTTATTCTTTTAATAAAAATTTTAAAAACAACAGCAAAACAAAAATTAAGGAAGCCCTTTTAAAATGACATAAAAACACCACTATCCATAACTATCCTGTTTCACTTAAACTGTTACATTTTTAACTGTAATTCTACAACACTCACTAGTGTGTTGTACATGATGATAACATGCAAGTTTTGTTCTAAATTCCTGCATAGCTGTTTAATAAGGTTTATTTATTCAATTGTTTTATATTATTCAGAGGTGGGTGGCACTGCAGAAGCTTCTTTTGCTGCAGCCACCTGTTGGGCTGTACAGTAATCTTCTAGAAAGACTGTAGCTAGATTACTAAGGCGACGTGCAGGAGCTTCAGAAAACCTCAACATACAGTCAATAACAGGTAGTGACGTAATATCTGACAAAAGAAAAATTGTGGAAAAACGAATTTACTTTTTCAATAATTATATAAAACAAAAAATAATAAATTTTGTTAGTTTTATACAAAGTAAAAAGCTAAATTCTCACTGTTACATGTTTTAAAACTTTTTGAAAAAGTTAAAAGGTGAGAGTTCTGAAAGCAGTTGTATAAAATATTACCCTACATAAAATTATCATTGTTCAGTATTCAAAACTGTCAGTAAACTAAATCAATCTAAAGGCAGTGAATACATAGAGAACCACATATACACCTAGAGTGGATTTAGGTTTAAACTGATGTTAGTGATAAAGTAGCTGTAGTTACCTAGACTGAAACAAGAAGAAAGATGAACAATTTGGTGGGTTGTCACTTTGTAGTTTGGTATCTTAGCGATGTTTTCATGCCTTGTTTTTGGACTTGTTGGGTAGAGAAACAAACATGGAGTTTACCAACTCTATCATTAACCAACTTATCATGTTCCATCTCTGATCATAATTCAAAATCTCAACAGACTTGCAGAATACTATGATCATCCAAACCACAATAAAATTTGTCTTAGGTCATATAACAGTTGATACAAGTAACATAAAACATTTTATAAATGTAAAATATTGTAGGGATGGCAGTGCCAAAGAGAATGCAAACAAGAACATAGGGATGCTACAGCTATACACAGATCATTCCTACATGACTTTCAATATTAAAATTTAATGTTACAATGTAAAAATGTATACTTGACTTTAATACTACTGCAGGTGGAAGTTATATATTCCTGACTGTTGGTATGCAGTTTGTTTATCATAATATCATGGTATGTCAGGGTAAGTATTAATGTATTGTAGCTAAGACCCCAGAACTTATGTACAAAGAAAACCAAGTTGCATCAAAACATGTCTTCATTATTACAGATTCTTGCTACTAGGTTGATCAAATTGACAGATCTCGTAACCATTTTGTATTCATGCATTTTACAGAGAAACAGTTACATTACAGTGCCATCCCTACATTTTTTAAATTTACAAAATGTTTTATATTACTTGTTTTGTGTTGTTTCCCCAGGCTGAAAGTTAGTGTATTCTATGAACGTGTGTAATAAAGTTTAATATTATGTAAATTGACTTTTTTTTTACTCGTTCACTTTATATATAATATAGGGGTTGACTCCCTAAAGACACCAAATGTATAGTGTACAAAGCATTTAGTATTCTACATGTTACAGTCATCTAATGTTTATTTATTATTGGCTGGTAATTCCTGTTTCACTCTGTACTTAAGCTTTTTAAAGAAACACTAGATTTCTGTAAATAAGCTAACTTCAAGGATAATGATGCCATTGTTTACACTAGAATTATGATTTTTTTTTATTGTATTTTAATTACTACTAGTTATTACGACTAAGCGATGACATCGCGCTCTGCCCAGAAACACATACAGCGGATTTAGGTTTAAACTGATTTTAGTGATAAAGTAGTTGTAGAGTTACCTCGACTGTTTGTTTGTAATTAAGCACAAAGCTACACAATGGGCTATTTGTGCTCTGCCCGCCATGGGTATTGAAACCCGGATTCTAGCGTTGTAAGCCCGCAGACATACCGCTGTACCACTGGGGGGCAACCTCGACTGAAACAAGAAGATGAACAATTTGGTGGGTTGTCACTTTGTGGTATATACATATATATATAATATTGATGTTTTTTGGCCTTGTTTTGGGGCTTGTCGGGTAGAGAAAGAAATATAGTCTACCAACTCTATGAAAAAATCAATTTATCACATTCCATCACAGATCATAATTCAAAACCTCAACAGTTACTGCCCATTTCAACTTTGTTCATTATGAAGATTATACCTAAATTATCTATAAAAAAAACATACCTGTTTTCAATACCAAGTGAATTTCAACCTAAGGTTATTAATATTGAAAATAAACCAAAATGTATTTATCATAAGAGAAAGATTGCAACTGATATTACAAACTTGGACACTTAAACCAAGTGATCTCAAACTTGTACTACACATTAGCTTTCAACTAACCTTTCTTTGACTGGGGTGTAACTAAGAACATTAATGTGGTTATAGCAGAAAGAACAGTCTCTTCTTTTGGACTGGATAAACATTTGATAATTTTATCCACTCCTCCATGGTTGAGAATGATTTCTTTGTTGGTACGATCTAATAAGGAAGTAATTAGATTGTTTGTATAAGAGGTGAGAAAAGCTAATACAGAGATTTAAAATTCAATCACAAGACACCACTTTTCAGCTGTTACATCTACACCCTTAAACCTCAAACAACACATCCCTTTGGCTGTTAATCTTTCTTATTTAGAGGTTAACACAAAAACGACTTTAAAGATCCTGTTTAGCAATATTTAAAAGAGAAGAAAACTAGAAATATGAAATACTTGCCACAATCTACACATGATACTTTCTGATTTATGAAGAGTAACCAGGCATATCTGAACAACAACTTGACCAAACTTAAATCTGAGCACGTAGTTTTGGACAGGAACAGATTTAATCATTTCAAGTCTTATCTCAACTAAAAATGAGCTGGAAAGCCATTGTATTTAGTTATAGAATCTTAAAGAAAAACAACACAGATTTAACATGTACTCACCAAGAGCGAGGTTACACAGGCCTCCAACTGCAAACTCCACCAGTTTATCACTGATGCTGTCTAACTGGTCTTCAATAAATAAAATGAAAGGTCTATATGATCATTATTAACTGTATAAAAGCTCATAAAGTACTATTTTAGAACATCTAAATTATCTTTAAGCTGTAAGGAGCTAATATGTGGTGTCCACATAGAACCTAGAAACCTTAATAATACTTAACATAATGGGGGGAAATTCTACCAGTACTAACCGATACTCAATACCAGGACTTATTTTACCTGCTTTTCATTCAACCCACATGCTTTTCCTTCTATTATACTCTCAGAAAGCAGACACGTCATGACTCAGAATTTAAATAATCATTAAATATTCTTTAAATGAACCAATAAATGATCTGATGACATTAGTCCTTGTTGGCAACAAAATCAAAAAGAGAAGTTATTTAGCAGCTTCAATATTAATCATTATCAAACCAATAAGATAGTCTCATCTGGCTGTGTCACTTGTAAGATTGATCAATAACAATAAACATCTCCAAATGGTTTGCTTTTTTTATAGGCTGATGCCGCTTAAAATTAGCATACGTCTTTTAGTCATTCAATGGAATGGGAAGGAAAAAAACAACATCCCAGTTAAATTTACAATAATGAAATTTTCAATTTAGTTGCTTATTTAATATGTATTTGTTTATTTAGAAATTGTTATATGTATTTTATTTATTTTTTAAGTAAAGTATATTATAAATTACACACGAGTTCCGGCACATTTTTTGTTGAGAATCTCACCCTTGTTTACCATGTATTAGAAGATGTTAGCTTTATCTTCTAGAGAAACTTCATAATCTGGTGAAAAATATTCAAAACTCTCGTCATACTGAATTAAACATTATCTCCTAAGAAATGTCAAATTCCCAAGATCAAATTTATATTTTAATGTATACAACACACTAACATAATGAGAAATCTGGAGTAACAAAATGGTTCTCTCAAACTGCAATTAAAGTAGTTTTGTTGTACCATAAAATACACACTTTTTTCTTGAAAAAAGCTTCTAAAAATCAACCTGCATCTAATATGTGAAGTTAAAGAAAATGCATCTCTCATTTTTGCCCACACAAGCTAAATTCTACCTAGTCTTTCCCAGGACAACTGTAGAATATAATATAAAAATTAATCTATACAAAAATGTATGATTAGGCTTATAATTAATGAAAAAAAGGTGCTAAATATATGAGTGGATTTATAATATATAATAATAATCCAAGACAGTTAGCATCAGTATAGCTGAGCAGTTCACTTGGTTCTTCAGTGCTAAGCAGTTAAGTGTTTCTGAATTCTCATGAACACTACTTTCTACTACAGTTCCTATATGCAACGTGAATGAGGAGTGGATCAAATGGATGCAGGCCTTAGGTCCTGACCTCACACCCACTGGAAGAGTGAAACGTCCCACCATTTCACAGGTAGGCGAGTGGGTGAAAAATTCATGGGATGCTATAAAAACAGAAATAATTGTGAAGGCTTTCAAAAAGTGTGGCATTAGTAAAGCCCTAGAAGGATCCGAAGATTATACATTACTTGAAGATAGTGAAAATTTACTATCCATAAGTAGTAGTGATGAAGATTTTGCTGGATATTTAGATAATTAAAGCTTTTTTTTTACAGAACAACAGTTTTATTTTTAACTTTACCTCACTGTTCTACTGAAAAGTTTTCTTTGATTTAATATGTTGCATGCATGATATTTTCATTGAGATAAGTTTTTCTTCATATGTGGATTTTATGTTTGATGTCATTTTTAGTAAACATTAAATGCTTTGATACACTCAAATGTATTTTTTCCTAAATATTCTTTGCTAAAATATGGGTGCATCATATATGCCTGTGAATTATTTATGCTGTAAAATACAGTAGTTAAAAAACAAATGTTTCTATAAAGGTAAAGTTGACTAACATTAACAGGATATAATAAATACTGATGTAATTTGATTCACCAACTAAAGACACCAGAATACATCACCATATTCTCACTTTTCCTGTGAATATATTTTTCTGGAAATTACATAAGAAAAACATGAGAAGTGAAGAAACAATATTTTCTTGGAAACTTTTCAAACTTCTATCAATAACTTGCAGATTTGTAATAAAGGTTACTGCACCAAAATTCATGAAACTTTGCAATGTATTAGTAGTTTGCAATATGGAAGAAATTTGAATACCATGTTATATAATTTGATTTTATAGCTTTAAATATCTAAAAAAAAAAGTCAGCTTTGTTACCTACAGTTTGATCTCCCTATCTAAGAAAGTATTTCGAATTACTGAAGAAGCAGAGCTAATAGGATGATTTCAGGGAGGAAGAATGTCTTAAAAGGATAGGTTAAGACCTCTCAACTTAAATTTTTCTTGAAAATAAAGAAGGAAAATAGGTGATCATATTCAAGTTTACAACATTCTCCAGTGGATAAAGACATCTAATGTCTTTGTGATATATTCTGAAGATAACAGAACGAAAGGACACAAGTTTAATTTTTATAACAAGGTGATTACTTTATGGAATGAGTTACCATCGGTTACCATGGAGGCCAGCACTTTATAGGAGGGAAATCAATGATTTCCTGAAAAATAAAGTGTGGGTTGAAATTTTTACTTTTACAAAAGGTTGTTGTACAAGGACAACCTTGAAGGACCAAATGGTCCCTTGCTGTTAATAGGTTATATCACATTCTGGAACCAAATTTTAAGCAAAATAAGTATTAGTTTCTACAGTTTTTAAATGATTTCATTGATTACAATATGAAGAATACAATACAAAAATTAGTTATCACATTATAAACAATGGTTCTTAACCTTTTCTGTGATCAATACTATCTCTGGAAATTAACCAACATTTATGTTACTAGCCATTAGCTAAGTTGTTTAGTGTTTGGGAATAAAACTTGAAAGATGATTTCTTGGAAAGATGAGCTATTAACTCAACAATGGTATACAATTTCTTTACTGAAATAAAATACATTTTAACTTCACTTACCTAAAAACAGTGAAATCACATTCAGTCGACGTATGTATTCAAAATTGATGGGATCATAAGCAAAGTTTGCAAGATTGGCCAACACTTGTTCTTTAACAGCTTAAGAAAATATTTAAAGTACAGTCAACATCCTCAAAATTAAATTAGGAAGAGTAAATATATGTATATGAACAAGTTATCAATAATTTCAACTATTCATGAATAAAATAAGCACCAAATTAATAGCCAAATTTGGAAACTTTCTGACATTAAAGGAACAGTTCTTAAAAACAATAGCATTTAAAAATATTGGAATATTTTACAGCAGTGGTTTCCAAACTGTGGATCAAAAGAAGTAATGGACAGAGAACAAGATATAATGAAACATACACATATTAGATTTTGAAATTATAGTCAAACCCCAAGTCACGTGGGGGATACGCTCCTGAAAAACACCGTGAAAGTGAAACCTTGTAACCTGAGTCATTAAGCCTTTGGAAAATAGGGACCTTGGATCAAGATTTGAATACCTTATTTCATAATAAAAGGATATCTAAACACAAAATAATATAGTTAATTGCCTTATTAAAACCTTTACTCATAAATTACAACTTGGTGAAATTACAAGTTAATAAATCAGGATAGAGAAAAACTATTAAAAGATAAAATGATACTTCTAATTAAACACATCCAATGTGAAAGTGACAAAAGTACTAATAAAACATCGTTGAAATTACTACATTATTAAAATTAGCAGGAATATAAAAAAAAGTAATTATAGCAAATTAAATTGGATTCAGAAATAAAAATACATAAAAATCATAAATATAAATTATTCGCCAAACAATGAAATTATAATATAATAGCTTACTACAATATAATAATAGAGGAGGGAGACGACTTTTGTAAAGGTAAGGTAAATGCATCTAGAGAAAAAGTGGGGGATGAAAAGAAAGGGGGAAAATTAAGGGAAGGATTGATGGAGTTTTGTAATAACTTAAAAGTAAATATTTCATTTAAACCACAAGGGGACTTAGTGTTAAGTTGGAAGATAAGATGGTGTTTAACACATTCTCATTTTAATTTGTTGAGTAGCTCATTTCTCGTGACTGAGATTAACGTGTCAAGATGTTTTGTTTTTTCTAGCCTAATTCCATTGTAACAGTCTACATTGCCTGATGAAGAGCATCTGCTCAAAACATTGCATTAATAAACTAAAAAAATTTTCATTTAGACATGTCAATTTATTCTTTATTTTTATTTATCCAAGTTTTTCTTGTCATGTCTTACAGAATAACACCCATTCAAGACTCCATATCAACAACCACTCTACCACATAAATGTGAATCAGTGTAACATATGAATTGAAACATTGGTCATATTATATAAAGCACATATTCGTGAATCAGTGTAACTCAGTCGTCCAATGTACTTATAACAGCACCACAACACTTTACTAACCTCCTCCCCCAGTGGAACACTGGTCTGTTAAGGTGGGTCTTGAGTTATTAAAATTTGGGAACCTTTGTTCTGCACACAATCTAATATCTAAAAGCTGCTTAGGTCAGTTTTAAGAAATATAGTGTCTGTTATCAAAAACCTGAAAGTTTTATCACACTTGAAAAACACACTAAAACATTCACTCAAAAAATCTGAATTAAGAGTAAATAAAAACCATCTTTTATTCCAACATTTATACCTTATGATTAAAAACTATCTCCAGATAATTTGGAACTAGTCAATAAAGAAAAATCTAATCAAAACTGCCTTACCTTCAGAATTTGTGTCTTGAAATTCAGTAACAAGTTGTTGTAAGTAAGAAAATCGTTCCCTTGGGCAATAACGTCTATTTCTGCTCTTGTTCATAGCCACTGCATCACTTCATACTTCAAACAAGCTTATCAGACTCAAAGAAATCTGAGAATATTATAAAATACTGAATATCATAGAAACTTAAGTTGTGCTAAAATTTGCACTTATTTTTAAGGTTCTATTTACACACACACCAATACTTTTTCTAGGTTCACCAAAAACAAAACTAAATGAGTCTTGTTTAATATCTAAAACTTCTTATCCTGTTAGTTTATAATGGTTTATAGAAATAGATTACTTTTAATGAAAATTATTCTGATCTTTAAAAATAATTTTTGTGCAAAATAACTAAGTATTATTTAATAAGATGATCACAGTTTCAGAGTTGGGTAAATCATTCTAAATTTAATTTGAAGCTTCACTGTTTCCCCATAGAAACAATATATATATATATATATATATATATAATAAAAATACAAGCTCATATGAACAATTTCCTACAGTTCAGATGATGCTAGTGTCTTATTTTTCCTATTAAAGCAATATCTTCTTTTAAACAGTCATCTAAGAATTATATCACTTCAACTTTGCTCTGTTAAATGATGAAATATTCTACAACAGCACCTGAAGCCAACAGTTAGTGTTTGTACATTAATTAAGGTATACTCTATTGTTTTTTGTTGTTACTTTCATTAATAGTATTTGTTAGAATTTTTTAATATATCTAATTGTAAAATTTTTATTATTATACTTTTATTATAAACTTTTTTCCACTGTTAATTTAATATGTAGATTTAGGACTACTCTAAGTCTCCTCAGCTGGATGAACCTTGTAAGATATTATTGAGTGTATAGCCAAAATTTCCATTAATAGTAAGGGTACCAAACTGATAAAATACTGCATTCTATTTTTTTTTTTTAAATATATATATATATATAAGTAAGAACATAAGAAAGTATAGTTAATTAGCTATACTCCTTACTAGGTTGTATTTTAATTTTGCTTAAAGAGGGTAGTATACTCTGATCAGAAATTATCATCAGTTTTACACATTTCTCACTATAACTTGTGTTACTCTCCTCTGAAGGAAAGCATTTTTGTAAAGAGTAACTTGTCAAAAAATTTCAGAAACTCCTTGTAACAAATACTTTTCTACTAGTTCTAAAGATAATTTTAACTCTTCAGACTGTAAGGCACATTCCAATATGGCATTTGCAGTATTTTTTCATGAAAATCTTAAACTATGCTTATCACAGTTTGATATAAAACCTTTACAATAACATTATAAATGCCCAATGTATTTAGCAAAAAATCAATTTTTAAGACATCTTCATTTCAAAAGAATTTCATATCACATTTCTGATTTGTATTAAATATTTCAAGTTTCTAACGATGTTGATAAAATGTGAAAAAGAATCTGTGGCTTTCATTATTCTCCACAGAAGAAAAAAAAAAGGTATTTTGGAGGCATTTCTAATCTTTACTTTTTACATTAGCTATGTTTTCCTTGTTGTGACTACAAACTAATTCTATGTACAAAACCTTTACAGATAATTTGTGTGAAAATCTTCATAGAAATGTGGGTTTAAATGAAAAACTTTTTATTGCAGATTTTCTGAGCATACACTGTGGCAAGTGCAACAATACTTAAAGAACAAACATTTAACTTAAAAATATCATTACAGTACAAAACTCAATGACAAATACAATGAACTTAAGATATATTTCATAAACAATGGTTATGATCACCCAAGGTCATTAAGTCAAAATTACATTAATTAAAGTAGTAACTAAAAAACTGCATTATAAATATTTAGCTCAATTCTGCAGATAATTTTAAATACTTCGTAAGATCTCCCACTAAAAAAAAATCAAGATAAGGATCATGAAGCAAAATGGTCAATTTTATCAGCTCATCAATCAACATGTCTTTCCAATTCTGTTATAATCAATCTTTTTAAAATAGTTACACAATTTTAAAATATAGTAATTATTTGTGATAAAATTGCATCTTAAATACAGATTATTCAAATGTACAAATCATGTTATACATTACATGCATCTCATATTTAGAGTACAGATTTTTCAAAAAGAAACATTACAGATAACTTGAGTCTTCAAATTTCACAGAAAAATTTATATTATAGATAAAACTTTTCAAATGGTTTATATTTCAATAATGACTGGATGATGCATTATAGGAATTTTACACTTCAGATAAAATCATTGAGGTAACTTAGAATGTCAAACTTAACAGTTTGAGACACATTTCTGATAAATTCTAAACCAACTAAACACTTGTATTTAGGTGTACCCAATTCTTCTTCATTAGAAGTTGTTGCCAAAAGTCGTAATGTCACAAGAGTTGTGATCTGAGAAAATATCATAGATGTTGGAGGAACCTGCTCTTCTACAATTGAGTAAAAAATAGCCATCATCCGATCCAAAGGAAAAGGTTTGGGCCCTAAAATATGTCTCTTAGGTTGATCTTTCCTTAAATTAATCTTTTTTTTCTTTACCTTTCCTTGATTTTTAACAAAGAATTTCTTATCTGTTCGTGCAGGATTATATGAGGCAAGGTAGGATGCAATTAGCAAGAATTTTGAATAAAAAGGCAATTCTACAGCTGCTCTATTGAATGATTGGGTTAGATCACCAACTTTTTTGGCAGGGCCTACAGCATCTTTTGTGTGATAGTTTTCCCACTGAAAACTTGATACTTCACGCAGATAAACAGTATTAAGTGCCTCTTTCAAGTGAGGTTCAATATTCTTCCACAACTTATGCTGGTCACTCTCACTAACAGTTCCACACTTGATTGGCTCACAGTATTTTGGAAAATTTAACAATGCTAAGTACCTTAATTCCCTTAAATTCCGAGTTACCAGATAAAAAACACTGAGAACAACTCTGAGATAGGCAGTGTAAAATTCTTCACTGTAACCTGGTGGACAATCCAAGCTCAGGATCTCAAGGACTTCCTCTCTGTTATATTGTGGAAAATGAAGCTGCAGTGGTTCACACAATCCAATCCCACAACGAAACTTTTCCCAAATTATCTCGGATATCAATATTACTGACAAGTCCAATCTCGTTAATTCTTGAAGCCTCATTAGGGCTGCTAAAAGAGTTGGTTCAAAGTTTCGAAGTTTCTCTGCATTGTCAAGAATTATATACATTTTTTTAAGGTTCATGGCTTGAGCTTCCTGCTTAAACATTCTTATGAAATCACACATATTATCACAACGTAATGTTGTAACAGTATAAGTGGAGCTGAATAACTGACTCAGAATTCCTTCATACAACAGACGTTGCGAGTATATTTCCACACAATTGATCCATGCATAAGGAACCTCAAACTCTTCCAAAATTTTAGACAATAAATAGCTTTTTCCTGTCGCTTCATGTCCATACACAAATATACAATCACAAGGAACTTCATCTTCTTCTCCAAGCAGTCCTAACAAAACTTCCATTTGCTTCTTTCTGGCTCTAACACTCTGCTGGATCTTCTGAATTCCTTCAATTCTGGGTGAACAACACTGATTTCCTACTTCAATATGATCCATATCTTCTGTTCTAATCTGTCAACTATAAACAACTTAATTTCAGCTATGTCTGCTCTTACATATAATGCATGAAACAAAAATATTTCATTAGTTTGCAAAAATTGAAAGAGCCCTAACTTACTTGATAAGTTCGACGAACGTTAAATGCAAGTTTTCAGTTCTTTGTCTTTTCTACGTTTGTTTTAATTTTTATTTATACAAATTTTTAATAAAATTAATTACTTTTTACCTATTATGGTTATAATGTGATAAAAAATCTCAATAATAATAATACTATAAAAACAAGTATGCGAGGCCCTCAAACATTTGTTTTAACACATGCTCAAACTGTAGGGTATATATATTATTTATCAGGCGTGTGTAACCAACGCCAGAGGTTTAGCGCTATCTACATATATTTTGGAGTAGAGAATTGCGTTAATTATGTATTATTTTACTTTAGTCAAAATGTTTTCTTACAAAGTGTTTCCATTTTTATCAACTAATAGTCTAGGCTAATTTTATTTATGTTTGGAATAATACAAGGTAAACATATCTGATGAAACTAACAACATGAAAATATGTAATAAGGGTATTTTCGACACTTCGATCCCCTTATTTACCAATAAAAATGGTAAATCTCCATACATCATGGGCGCCCGCAAGAAGGGGCAAGGGGGTCACTTGACCCCCCTGGATTTCAAAAAGAATAAAATTACTAGATATGTAAAATTCTTCTTCCATGTTATTCGAAAATCATAAGGCATTTGTAATAACAGGGGTATTGACTCCCCCCTAATTTTTTTCTGCGGACGCCCTTGCCCTACAGTATTGTTACGTCTCGGTTCGTTAGTTAATTTTCCGTAAATTCGTTCCGACGAAACTTTAACGACACAAGTCCTTTCTTAAATAAAACTGGTTTATTCTTTCTGAATATAACTTTGCGATACACTTAATTTCAACAGTCGCGCTATAACAAACGCTATAACAACGAACTTCTCACGTGTTCAAATTCAATAATACTCAGTTCAATTACACACTCTCTGACTGCAGTTCAATTACTCATTACCTTGTTGTCCCGTCACGTTGTGAACGTCTTATATATACAAGACTAACACATATCTAGTAAATGCTAGGGCATTCTTGAAGGAATAGAATATTTCTAGAAAACGTGGCGTGATACTAGTCACGTGACCTCGCTGACGCAACAGTATAAATATTTCAAATTATGGTACAACACATCAAGCTACTCGTTAAACTGAAAAACAAAGTTGTGGAATAAAAATGTGTATGTGAGTTGTCAATGCTTATGACCACTAATATCCAAAAAGATATTTTGAAATGAAAAACAAAAAAAATAAAATAAACGGAACAAACTGTCAGAAATCTTGACATTGAAGAGACACTGCAGAGAGCACAGGAATGTGTCGAAACTAGTTTCTCCAATATCAAGACTTTTGACAGTTTGTTCCGTTTTGTTGTTGTTTTTTGTTCACTAACTGCTACACACGGTATTGTCTTATTTTAGGATGAAGATATTTTCACTTTTCACCCCACCACTTGAAAAGACCACTCACGTGGAGGTTGTGTATTAACATTTTTAACGCTTTGTCTACGCTACAGAGGAAGCAAATCCAAAACTTTGAAGTTATTCTCTTAAAAGTCAGACTTTTTATAACCTGTCAGGATCATTCCTGTGCACAGTACTTCAAACGATGCCTAACCAGAATCTGATATAACATTTCAAACTTCTACGTTCTTCTCAAATTTACATACAAGAGAATAACTTTACATTTCTCAATATTGGATTAATTGTTTACGTTCTGGCTCAGTCACTAAACTTGTCAGATTTCTGTTCGACAGAGAAAACATTCTCAACATAATTAACTATTCACAGTATTTGAATATCCGTAAATTAGAAAAAAAAATCACAAAAAGTTATCAAATTCATTAACACAAATGATGAACACAGAAACTCAAAAGCAGACCCTTGACGGACAGTATTACTCGCCACATTTTTACAGTCCATAAAGTGCTCATTTATCATAATTTTCCATCGTCTGTCTTTAAGGTCATTTTTAGTCACTGCTTAGCATCCTATTGTTACGTCTCTGGTCTTTGTTAATTACTCGTAAAAATTCTTTCCGAAGAACTTCAGCAATACAAGTTCTTTCTTAAATAAAACTAGTTTATTCTTTCTCAATACAACTTTGCAATACACTTAATTTCCACAGTCACTTTAACTAAAACACACGCTATAATTCTCAACGAACGATTCACGCGCTTTACTTACTACCGTGCTTGACTCAATTGTCCGTTTATATCTTCAATCTCTCTGTCTGCGCTATCCAATTCCGATTAATTAATTTCGCTTTATCTGGCGCACTTATATACAAGAATAGAGAGCGCGTAGAGAATACTAGAGTTGCCACGAACAGACAAGATCCTTCGAGAATCTCATGACGTGTTACTAGGGTCACGTGACTTCCGCTGTCGTAACACTGCCCCTTCCTTAGTATTGTTCGTCCCAAACAATAGCCACTTACATTAAACCAATAGAAAATTAGCAATAACTTGATTTACAAACACAAAATTAAAATTCAACAAAGTCTATTAATTTTAAGGGATGTATCTTCTTCCGTACTGGTCTCCATCTCTTGGTTTCTGCTTTACGTGGGGTTCATCTGCTCCATCAGGAAATGTCCTATTATCGGTAATAGTCACATCAATGGTAGTAACTTCATCAAGGGCTTCACTGTTTCCCTTTTCAATACCGAGTACAGTTTCTTCTTCGACAGTGGCTTTTTCAGGTGACACGTCTTCAGCAGCGTCTTTTGTTCCGTTGTTCACTTCTTTCCAACTGAAATGTCCTGGACTGTGATAACGCCAAAGCCTGTTGGCATGCACCACCTTTGGCTTACCTCGCCGACCACATTTTATTCGGAAAGTCACGTCTGAGAGACGATCCACTATGTCATATGGGCCTTCCCATGGAGAAGACAACTTAGTAGACTTCCCTTTGGTCTTCCTGGGATTATACAACCACACATTGTCTCCTGGTACAAAGCTGACTTCAGTAGACTTCTTATCATATCATAGCTTCATCAAATCAGCACCTGATGATAACAAAACCTTGTCGTAACGTTGTACATTTGCTGTTATATTAAACTTATATTAAAGTTTTTCTTCTTTACCCATTCAAGCCGTCTCCAGCCATTGTTAGTCTCAAAGTGGGTTCCTCGTCATCGAATTTGAAGACGTTTTCAAGTTTGAATGCACTTGATGGTAAATATCATTCATCCTTCCCGATAACACTTTCACGAACTCTGAAACATTTTCAGGCAACTCTTTATAAAGTGGGCGTCCTGTTAACAGATCCACTGGCTACCGAAGTTCCCGACCAAATATTAACTTTGCTGGAGTGTATCCAGTGACTTCATGCTCTGCTGTTCTATATGTTATCAACAGTGGAGGGAGTAAGACATCCCAGTCATCTTGGTGGCTATTACACAATTTTGCCAATTCCTGTCCAAGTATCCAGTTGTACTTTTCTACCATCCCATCAGATTTTGGATGAACTGACGTTGTTCTGGTATTTCGTATGCCAAATAACTTGCAGCATTCATGGAACACAGCTGATTCAAAGTTACGACCTTGATCTGAATGCAATTCGGATGGCAAACCAAACCTGAAGAAGAAAGCACTAACAACCGAAGCTACAGTTGTAGCTTCCTGATTTCGTATTGCATATGCCTCAGGCCACTTGGTGAAATGATCCATCACCACACAAATGTACTTGTTTCCAGCACGAGTTCGGGACAATGGATCAGCAATGTCAACGGCTACTCTTTCCATTGGTGCACCAACTTGTTATAACTTCATTGGATTACGTCCTTTATGCTTGGGTCCCCTTTTAGCACAACATGTCCTGCACCATTCTTCCACATCTTGCCTCATACATATCCAGTAAAATCTCTGTTGTAGGTGACTCAATGTCTTTTAAACTCCGAGATGTCCTCCTGTTAAACTATCATGGGATTGATGCAGCACAACTTCCCGTAACTTTTTCGGTATAACCGTTTGCCAGGTCGTCACTTTCCCATCTCCAGAGAAGAATACCATCTTCAAGCTTCAACTGGTCCCATTGTGCCCAATAGTTCTTTTCACGGGGCTTAGACTAGACACCTTCTCCCAAACAGGGTGCAAAACACTTGCTTTTAGAAAATCAATTATTGGCTTCAAATCCTGGTCTTTCTCCTGTTCTGCTTTATAACTATACCTGGTTCCACTTCACCATCATCAACTTTTTCAGTCGGCTTGACTTCAGCCCGATGGCACCCAATCAGCTCAACCTCTCTTTTGACAGTTACCGGAACTTGGCTTTTGTTGTTCTCAAACATCATTTTATCAAAAT
>NW_013666098.1:245689-247120 GCF_000517525.1 Limulus polyphemus | reverse complement strand
GTATACTTTGTGTCTGTCCTTCATGCCCATGAGCTCAATAGTTACCCACACTGGTCCCCACAACCTTGCTTTATGTCCTGTCACACCACAAAGCTTCTATATGGCATCTGGTGCTCCTTTGTCATCTAGCACCTCGATGCTCACAAGGGTTTGCTGAGATACAGAATCTATGACTAAGTTGCACTTTTGGCCATCCGACTTTCTTGTCACATAGACACTCTGTGTGCTTGGCATTATACACTTAGCTGTTGGTACTTTCACGGTGGGGGTTGATGGGTGTCCCTCAACACCAACCACTATTGGTGTCTCCGAGGCTGACTTATTGGTAGTATTCTTCTTACACTGGCTTCTCATATGCACATGCTCTCCACAATTCCAACAACCTTTCTGGGTAGCAGCATTTCCTGCCATGGCATCTTCTCTGTGTTGAAGTTGCCGGCATTGAGCTCTCTTGTGCCCAGGTTTGTTACAGTGCCAGCAAAGTCCCTCAAACCTCTCTGAAAGCTGACCTTTTCTGGCCTTGAATCCCGATGACTGTACCAACCTTGGTACCTCTGTGCTGGACTTAACATAGGATTCGAATTCAAGAGCTCTGGCCATTGCATCCTGCATAGTAGAGGGGTGCACTTGCTTCAATTGTATCTTCAGTTGTGGACTGCCAAAAGCATCTACAAACTGATCCTTCAGCAAAAGCTTGAGGACATCAGGTGGTGCAGTTGGGTAGGCCTTGTGTGCCATAGTTTCCAAGTCCTGTGCCAGCTCTTGCAGGCTCTCCCTTTAGCACAGACTCTAGTCCTTAACCTAGCCCTGTAGACTTTGGACTGATTTTAAGCTCCATACCTGAGCTCTAGAGCAGCTACCAGTGCTCTAAAGTTGTGCCTGTCATCTGCTGACAACTGTCCAAGTATTTCCAGTGGTTGTCCCTTCAAGCTCGTTGCTAGGTACACTGTCTTCTGCTGCTCTGTTCATCCATTCATTTCTACCAGGAGCTCGAATTGTGCTGTATATGCTTCCCACGGTGCCTTCTCATCGAATTCCTGTGGCTTCCTTCGTAATAGATCACCCTTATTGCTGACACTCATATCTGGAATGTGACTTCTGACAGGACTGAAGATGTCTGTATTAGGGTTTAGCTGCGGGGTATGGAAGGGGCTTCCCATTGTCTGGGGCTGATTATGTTGATGGCTAATATATCCTCCTTGTGTAAAAGACAGTAAATCATCCTTTAATGTATTTCATTCATTTTGAAATTTACTAAGCGTTTCCACTTGTGTATGCTGGCTTTCTCTCAACTGTTGGAGACTTTCTTCTTGTTTATTTTCTTTCTCCTCCAACCACTGTTGTAGTCTCTCTCGATAATACTCGCTGACTGCAGTTCAGTTACTCACTATCTACACACACATTATTGTCCCGTCACGTTGTCACCCTCTT
>NW_013666098.1:243167-245025 GCF_000517525.1 Limulus polyphemus | reverse complement strand
CCATTCGCCAAGGTATAGGATAGTTCTAGAAAGCAGGTGGCGTGAGAATAGTCACCTGATCTCGCTGACGCAACAATACTTAATAACTTTTATAACACACGATATAAATCACAGCGATTCACACACTTTACTTACGGTGCCCACTGTTCGCTTGACTCAGTTTTCTATCTCTTCAATCTATGCAATCGCGCTGGTTTTTCTCGCCAGGCTTATATACTAAAAAAGAGGGCGCCTCGAACAAATTAGAGTTGCCAGGAAAGTTCGTGATCCTTCGAGAAATTCCAGGGCGCATGCTCCCAGAATTGCGTGACTTCCGCTGTCGTAACAATATTATTTTTAATGTGATCCGAGACTTTTAGACGAGTGTATTAATGTTCGATCTTGTAAGTTATTGATGTCTTTCAACAAAAGCTGTTATAAAGAAATACTAAGCCACTAAAGATAATTCTGGAAATATATGTCGTCATTTAATTAATATTAACATACACTCTCCAACAGTATATCATGAAATGTTTGTTAATATATGCTACAGCTGCACAGCATTATAGTTAATTGCTTTTCATTTTGCCGCCCCCAGTGGCACAGCAGTATGTCTGCGGACTTGTGCCGCTAGAAACCGGGTTTCGATACTCGTGATGGGCGGAGCACAAATAGCCTTTTGTGTAGCTTTGTGCTTAATAACAAACAACAACTTCATTTTACTGTGTTTCAAAATACGATCATGGATATTTTGTTTGTGTCCACAATGATATCATAGCAAATGAATTCATTTGGAAATTTAATAAAACATTATTTTTATACAACCACATTTGAAATTTTGTATGTAAAATTGATATTGGATTTTATTAAATCATGGCAGTTCAAATATTTTTCTCTCTCACCTAGTGGTCTATACTAGAATTAAGGTTGAATAATCAAGCATCTTGGTTGTGTGAAATGTGATTGATTTTTAAATACGCAATAAATGTTTATAAGAGTAATAAGAAGGTTTAAAAGTAAAAATGGCTAGAAATGAGGAAAAACATTTTGCCAGGCTTAATCGTTTACTTTTAGAACGTGAAAACGAAGGTGAATTTTAACTGTTTTAGGCCTAAACCTTTATTTATGTTTTTGCTTGAGCATTATCAATATCAGTCACACTTGGGAAGTTTCAATTGTTTAATAACTAGAAAGAGACTAACATAAACTGACAAAAAAATTTATGAATTTGTTAACCTCATGTTGGGCTTTGGATATGCTTTTGTCTGTTTTTAGATGTGTTAAAAAAGAAATAATGGAATCCTAGACTTGAATATTGGACAAATGAACTCGGACAAACAGACCTTCCGACTATACAACAGTCCTCCCATAAGTTGGGTTATTCCCAACCAATTCTATAAAAGTGGTATTGACACCTCCCTTTAAGTTTTGTAAAATATTTAAACAACATTTTCAAAGATTTGAATTTAAATTTTTTTATGTTTATGTGAATTGCTATGTGTTGCAGCATGAGTTTTAAAGTAATTTGGTTTTGGAATTAATTACAGTTATACCACACTGAACATTACTAGAAATAGTCACAATTTTTTTTTACTGATACATACATAGATACATATACACAAGCTACATCCATTATAGTAAAATTTGTAATATGTAATATTGTCAGTTGTAATAATATTATCAACTGTAGTAATATGTAACATTGTAAATTGTGGTAGTATGTAACATTGTTAATTGCGGTAATATGTAACATTGTTAATTGCGGTAATATGTAACATTGTTAATTGCAGTAATATGTAATATTGTCAACTGTAGTAATATGTAATATTGTCAACTATGGTAATATGTAATATTATCAACTATAGTAATATGTAGTATT
>NW_013666098.1:240567-242625 GCF_000517525.1 Limulus polyphemus | reverse complement strand
ACTGTAGTAATATGTAATATTGTCAACTGTGGTAATATGTAATATTGTCAACTGTAGTAATATGTAATATTGTCAACTGTAGTAATATGTAGTATTGTCAACTGTAGTAATATGTAGTATTGTCAACTGTAGTAATGTGTAATATTGTCAAATGTGGTAATGTGTAATATTGTCAAATGTGGTAATGTGTAATATTGTCAACTGTGGTAATGTGTAATATTGTCAACTGTGGTAATGTGTAATATTGTCAACTGTAATAATATTTATGCAGTTTTGGTAACTGAAATCTTTTTGTATGTTGTTTTCTTTTTACTAGAAAAAAAGAGAAAACACCCAAAACGTCCAAGACTGGTAAGATTTTGTAAATATACTTAAATTGTGTTTGCTTTGTTTTTGGAACTTCAAATTTAATAGTGAATATATAGTATACAATATTTTATCATGTGATAGTTAAAGTGGGACTTTATACAAAGGATGTATAACTAATGGGTATTTATCACCATTTATTTTCCCGAAGAAGAATAGTCAACCAATCGAAAATGCTCGTGTTTTGGGTCTCGTTGTGAAAATGTCATGAGAAACATAGGCATTGGTCAATTGACTGTAGGATTGTATTTTAGAAGTAGGTTGCATACTAGTATAATTTACTGCCCCCCCCCAAAAAAAACAAATTGTGATTAGGTTAATCAATGTTGTATTTGAAAAAAAAAAGGGGTAGATTATTGCGTGAATAAAACTGTGCCATTTATTGAAGAAAGGTTCAGATTATGAAGTTGTTTATAAAAATAATAATTAGCTGTTTATGCATTGAGCATAAGAAGTGGTGCACTATGGATTTCATGGATTTTTATAATTTGATAACAGTTAAACAGATTAGAAAATATTGACAGTCTCAGACTAAATGTTACTTTGATTGTAAATAACCAAAACACAGACTATTATTGTTACTTTGGGAAATACTTTTGATTAAAACTTTAGACTTTTGTAATTTGTTTTTACATAAAAGTTGTAAAACCTTGTAGGTTTCAATATTTTTGAAAATTATAAAATTATGCAAATTATAAAAAATATATTTTATGTTTACAACAAAAAACTACCGAGAAAAATAAATGTATAAGTTATTAATCTAGAATAATTTTATGCTAATTCACAATAAATGTTTATTGTAGGAAAATCTTCATACAGTAGATGAGATCAAGATGTGGTTACCACATATAAAACGAGATATTGACATCTCTCTAAAACAAAGTCAGGTAAGTACTTTATCATCTGTCTAAAATAAAATCAGGTACATACTTTATAATCTTTCAGAAACAAAGTCATTTAAGTGCTTTATCACCTGTCTAAAATGAAGTTGGGTACATGTTTTATCACCTCTGTAAAACAAAGTCAGGTATGTGCTTTGTCATCTCTGAAATAAAGTCAGATACTTTTCTTATCATCTATCTAAAACAAAGTCAGGTACATGCTTTGTCACCTGTCTAAAACAAAGCCATCTATGTGCTTTACCACATTTCAAAAACAAATTCAGGTACATGTTTTATCACCCATCTAAAACAAAGTCATGTACATGTTTCATCACTTGCTTAAATCAAAGTCAGGTACATGTTTCATCACCTGCTTAAATCAATGTCAGGTACATGTTTCATCACCTGCTTAAATCAAAGTCAGGTACATGTTTCATCACCTGCTTAAATCAAAGTCAGGTGCATGCTTTATCACTTGTCTAAAACAAAGTCAGGTACATGTTTTATCACCTGTCTGAAACAAAGTCAGGTGCATGCTTTATCACCTGTCAGAAACACAGTCAGATACGTGCTTTATCACCTGTCTAAAACAAAGTCAGGTACATGTTTTATCACCTGTCTAAAACAAAGTCAGGTACATGTTTCATCACTTGTCTAAAACAAAGTCAGGTACATGCTTTATCACCTGTCTAAAACAAAGTCAGGTACATGTTTTATCACCTGTCTAAAACAAAGTCAGGTACATGTTTCATCACTTGTCTAAAACAAAGTCAGGTACATGCTTTATCACCTGTCTAAAACAAAGTCAGGT
>NW_013666098.1:237202-239861 GCF_000517525.1 Limulus polyphemus | reverse complement strand
GCTATGTGCTTTACCACCTGTTTAAAAGAAAGTCAGGTACATGTTTCATCACCCATCTAAAACAAAATCATTTACAGGTTTTTATCACCTGTCTAAAACAAAGTCAGGTACATGTTTCATTACCTGCTTAAATCAAAATCAGGTACATGTTTTATCACCTGTCTAAAACAAAGTCAGGTACATGTTTTATCACCTGTCAGAAACACAGTCAGATACGTGCTTTATCACCTATCTAAAACAAAGTCAGGTACATGGACTGTGTTTCTGAAAGATGATGAAACATGTACCTGACTTTGTTTTAGATAGGTGATAAAACATGTACCTGACTTTGATTTAAGCAGGTGATGAAACATATACCTGACTTTGTTTTAGACAGGTGATAAAAACCTGTAAATGATTTTGTTTTAGACAGGTGATAAAGCAGGTACGTGCTTTATCACCTATGTAAAACAAAGTCAGGTGCATGTTTTATCACCTGTCTGAAACAAAGCCCTCATGTAGCTTTGCGCAAAATTTAAAAAATCAAAACAAACTCT
The DNA here is from genome assembly GCF_000517525.1 of Limulus polyphemus. NCBI lineage: Eukaryota > Metazoa > Arthropoda > Merostomata > Xiphosura > Limulidae > Limulus > Limulus polyphemus. The sequence continues at coordinate 239,325 of NW_013666098.1, read as the reverse complement.
CAAAGTTCCATGTATATTTTAAGGAATTCTCTCTCTCTCTGATTGTTTTTTTTTTTTGTATAGGTGATATGCTATCCTGACAGTACAGTGCACCAGTATCAGGAGCAGGTAGTGAAACTCGAACGAGAATATAAAGCTTTTGTAAGAAAAATTAAACAACTCAAGCCAGGACTTTCAACAATACCTTGGACTATGCGTGGGTATCAGGACAAAGTAGAATGTGAAGAAACTGGTGAGTGTAAGAAATACTGGTTAGAGATTGTTTTTTTTGAATCAGGAAATTTATAACTAATGTATACAAGGTATTGATGGAACATTTTTTTTACATATTTATATGAATGGTTTTATTTTGTATGTCACAAATTTGTTGATGAAAAACAAGTGTTATATTGGATAATATGTATATATCTTATTTAGATGAAAAAAAGAAATTGTAAAACTTCTAGAAGGAAAATTCAAGAACTGCAGACAAGATTTCACACAGCATCAGAACATTGAAATGTTGAATGCTTTTTGTTTTGCTAATGTTTTCTTCTATTAACATGAATAACCTTATTTAAACACAATTTGATCTTTGCTATAATGATCAAAATATGTTTCCATTGTTATTATTTAATAACTTCCCTATTATCACAATTACCGAGATATTTTTTACTTGTAACACGTCAGTGAAGCTGGAAATATCCATTGTCTGTGTCTCTCTATGTTACTGCCATGTGTAAGATGTCTACTACATGCAGTAAAGTACAGAGAACATTAAAATGGCAGAGATCAGTTGGCAAAAAGGGTATCTTCCAAGTATCATAAGGCAAACTTTTTTTGTGGTTGTTGGAAGGAGGTGTTAGGGGAGACTAGGTGTACTGTGGGTTACCTCTGGCATATGTAGTGGGGATATGTTAGAGGAGACTAGGGGGGGGACTATATGTTGCCTCCAGTACACATAAGGGGAGGTGTTACAGGAGATTACAGTGGCTGAGGGTTGTCTCTGGTACACATAGGGTAAAAAGCCATAATAAGCTTTCTTTCTTTCAGAAATCCGGGGGTTCGAAATGCATCATCTGTGGTTACTGGTGGGGATCCTATCACAAAGATGTATGTATCTGTGGTCCAACTGCCCTGGCCACCAACGTGGGGTATGGGTACCATGACCCCTTAAATCCAACCCGAGTTGTGGAACCTCAGCTGTTTGGTCGGGGCTGGACCATCATACTTGTATTATATTCTACCCTTTTGAATTTTCTGTAGTTCTGGGTGAAGAGCATACCTGTTCTGGATATAGTGCAGTGTTTCCCACTTTGATACCACTTCTCGTGGTGCATATTTGTTCTCTGCAGATGCTTTCTGTATGATCTCAGTCTTCACTGGCCCTTCCGCTTTCTCAATATGGGATTCTAACTATTAGTGTCAGTGGAAGTTATCATTTTTCTAAACTGAAAATGTATTTCCAAACATACTTACCTCTGCTGACACTCCCTTTCTTCCTCCCCACTAAGAGCTAGTGTTAGTGACCGGAATGTGGTAAGTCTTGAAAAAGTGATTTTATTGTCTGCATACAGTGCTTATATAAAGTACCTGCATAGAGGGCGTGTGAGGGCCAGCATAAAGTTTTGCAAATTAGATATTGCTGAGGGCATTCGAGTGGGGTATATAAAGACTGGAGCAAACGAACACAACGTTAGATGGCAAAGATAAAGATCGAGAAATAGCTATTAGTGTCAGTGGAGGTAAATATATTTGGAAATACATTTTCAGTTTCGGAAAATGATAACTTTCATAAGCAAAATATAAATTTTTTATTACGTCTTAAGGTTTCTAAAGCAATGTTTTTCTTATGCCTTTTTTTTCTTTTCACATGTTGCATATCTATCATGCAAAGTAATTTTTATTTTAAGATTAAAAATACTTTTATGCATCAGAAAATTTTTAAATTTCACATGCAAAATCTTTATAATTTGCAGATAGTTACCAAACGTTTTTTAAGAAAAACTTATCTGTTATTTTCAGTAATTAATGTCTGTACGGGTTTAATAGATTTGACAGATCTCGCTACCACCATAAAAATTAGAAAATAGTATAAATTATGCCTCTTTCATTCTACAATGAACACAAATTGTAACACGAAA
>NW_013666098.1:226106-236282 GCF_000517525.1 Limulus polyphemus | reverse complement strand
ATCATAATCTACAGTTTGATACCAAATTTATTGACATAAATTCATGAAATAGTAGTTCAATAAAATCTTGAATGATAGTCAACAAACAAGATGACATAGCCTTTCACCCATGACCCATCTCAAAAGGGTTAATTGGTCTTCTAAACAATTTAAAAATGTAAAACTAAACACTATTGCTTATTAACACTTAATAAAATAGCACGATTATTCTCTTATTGTAAAGATTTGCATCCTGTGTTCCATTCATTTTAAAGCTAAAATCTTTTTTTTCCCAAATAACTTGCAACAAGCAATGCATGAAATTGGTGTATCTTCTCTTAGTTGTTGACAATTTTATATGACTGAGGAAAAAAGGGCATTTTGGAGGCAGGAGGGCTTGAACTGAAAACATCAATATCTAGATGTGTGTTGGTGATGTTGTATTTGGAAACTTACTGTGCTAATTATATTTAAGATTTCTCCTTGTACATGATAGAAGTATCACTCTGACTATTCCAACAACACCTGAGCTGGTTAGGTAAACAGAGTTTGTTCAGTATGTCTATGTAATGTGGAGTGAAAAAATTAACTGTATATTACGTTTTTATTATAAATTAAGCTGTAAGTTCATGCAGAAAACTGATAAATTTTCTGATAAAGAGAAACAAAGACACTAAAACCAAAAATGACTCGACAAAAAATGCTATTTACTTAATCCAATGCCAAAACTTTAACTTCCAGTATGTAGGTCAAATTGGAACAGCTATAGGGGAGTGGTTTAATAACCACAAATATTCAATCAAAATGAACAAAGGATTTCTGGTCACAAAATACTTTAATATGCCTGATCACTCTCTTGAAGACATTAAACTGAGAGGTAGAGAGACAACTTTTATATTAAACAGAAACAGGAAAATTAATTAAACTCACTGGATGGCACTCTTAAATACTGTAATGCTGAATGACATCACTCGATCCAAAAATTATTGACCTTTGTACGCCTCAGAAAAATACCAGAACAAAATTTTTAATTAAATATATTTTTTATTATTAGTATTATCCATATTTTTCATGTTTCTGTTTCTCTGTATTAATATTATTTCCTATATATTGCTTTACATTATAATTTTCTCTAATTCCCATCCCCCTTTTGTTTTTTTATTTTATTTTCTCTCCTGTTAAAAGTGTTTTAACATCTTTTTAACTATCATCACTCTTACATTTTTCACGTCTCTAAGTATGATTGGCTAGTCTCCAAGATCAACTCATGTGGAATGCCTGGCTTACATAATGTTGACATCTGTACCAATATATTAAATTGCACCCACTAATAATCACCCTTTATTATCTCAAAGAAGAACAGTCAACTATTCAAAAGCTCTCAAGTTTTGGGTCTTTTTTTTTTAAGTTGTTGCACCTTTATTCTAAAGTATGTACACTTGGTAATCCATCACCACATCAAAATTTCTTTCACTGGAATTTCATCAAACTTTGTATGAAGTACATGAACACTTTAAATAGGGGGACATTTTAGTTAAAGTTTACCCTTTGAACAACTTTCTTTAGTTTTAATTGTTACTCTCTGTAATCTACCTGTCTTATGGTGTTAAATGGGATTTCTTCAAATTTCATAGAGCTAGATGTGTATGTTTGAAGGGAAAGGAAAACCTTGTTCCTGAATTTAGATGATGAGTAACAACAGCATCTAGATATTGAACATGTGACCTAATCTATAAAGGATATTTTCCTTCTTTCTTTTGTCAACCTATCCTTTTTAATGTGTTTGAACTGGCATTCCACTTTTTTAAATAGCTTTTAAAGAAATGCATGCTCCAGGCATATTACACAGGTAACGAACATGAACTATGAAGATATGGTGGTTATCAATATGTTTATATAAGTGTTTGCTTGTCTGAATCTATATAATAATACAGAAGGTCAAATTTAATAAAGTTTTAGTCCTAAGTCCAACTTGTGATTAAGATTAAGGTGGTAAAAAAATACCAGTGATAAAAGTCATGTATAAGTCAGAAACAGAAGTAATACTAACTGGCTTGTAATTTCCAGATCAACTCTTATCTCATACATTTAAAAATTGTAGTAATATTAACTAAACCACAAACCCCAGCCCATTGTCTATTGACCTATCAACAGATGAACGATCGAAATTTGCATATATGATCTTTGACTTCCTATAAAATCATGAGGAAAACTATCTGGTGCTAGAAATATCAAAGTTTAATGTCATCAACAAACTTTACTGATTTAGTAATTATGCCCCAAGCAGAATTGCTAATGTACGTAAAGGGGTTAAGATGGAAATATGGTCATCTTTTGAGCCTGAGTTTTATATAAATAGTTAATATTGTATTTAGGATAAGGTATAAAGTTCACAGAGATCGGATCTGTTTAATGCACAGCTAAGATGCAACATAAAACACAAAACAGTCTGTGTTTAATGCACAGTTAAGATGCAACATGAAACACAAACAGTCTGTGTTTAATGCACAGCTAAGATGCAAAATGAAACACAAACAGTATGTGTTTAATGCACAGATAAGGTGCAACATGAAACACAAAACAGGACTGTTTTATGTTTCATGTTGCATCTTAACTGTGCATTAAACACAGACTGTTTTATGTTTCATGTTGCATCTTAACTGTGCATTAAACACAGACTGTTTTGTGTTTCATGTTGCATCTTAACTGTGCGTTAAACACAGACTGTTTTATGTTTCATGTTGCATCTTAACTGTGCATTAAACACAGACTGTTTTGTGTTTCATGTTGCATCTTAGCTTTGCATTAAACAGAGACTGTTTTGTGTTTCATGTTGCATCTTAGCTTTGCATTAAACAGAGACTGTTTTGTGTTTCATGTTGCATCTTAACTGTGCATTAAACACAGACTGTTTAGTGTTTCATGTTGCATGTTAACTGTGCATTAAACAGACTGTTTTGTGTTTCATGTTGCATGTTAACTTTGCATTAAACACAGACTGTTTTGTGTTTCATGTTGCATCTTAACTTTGCATTAAACACAGACTGTTTTGTGTTTCATGTTGCATCTTAACTGTGCATTAAACAGAGACTGTTTTGTGTTTCATGTTGCATCTTAACTGTGCATTATACACAGACTGTTTTGTGTTTCATGTTGCATCTTAACTGTGCGTTAAACATAGACTGTTCTGTGTTTTAAGTTGGACCTTATCTTTGCATTAAGTACATCCTAGATCAACAGCCAAAGAAACAGAAAGGTTAATCATTTTTCTTCTTTCTTGCTGAAATTAAGAGGTGATGGTATAAATATAATAGTTAATTCAACATGTATTTTTTGTATCAACTACTTTGCTGGTCATCACCAGGGGGCATACGTTGTATTGATTCACAATTTTAGTTTAATGTCATCACTTATTTCTCATGCTTTGTTTTGAATAGATTTTATCCTACATGTCTTTATATTTATTTGAAAGTGCTTTAGAATGATGTATTTCACTTAGTCACAACAGCAGATAATCGTGAATTATTGATGATTATCACAATATACAGTAACATTTTATTGGAGTTTTATCTCAAATAAGTCATTCATTACCTAGTGTAATTATTTATTGTTTTTCTAGGGAGAAAATGTGAAAAACACTTCCAGATAGCTAACAAGAAATTTGTTCCTATAAAAACACCTCTTCTGGATACTCTTCCATCTAGTGAACCTGAACCTCCTCTTTCTTGTGTAAATCCACATTTTCTAGATAAACCCTTAGAATTTAGTAAATCACAAAATTCTTCTAAAAAGTTTATAGATCATAGTAATAAACCAGTTGAGTTCAGTCTTTTGTCAGAAAATTCCAGGAGAGACGAGAAATATATAGACAAAGCAACAGAACTCAGTCCCTCGTCTGAAAATCCCAGAAGAGACAAGGACTGTATAGAGAAGCCATTAAAGTTTAATCCTTCATCAGAAGAGTATGGAAGAGATGAGAACTGTGTAGACAAACAAACTGTATTCAAGCCAGCAACAGTAACACATATTAATGGCAAAAATGAAAATATTCTTTTGTCAGAAAATCCCAGAAGAGACAATAAATATATAGACAAACCAACAGAATTCAGTCCCTCATCAGAAAATCCCAGAAGGGACAAGGACTATATAGACAAACCAACAGAATTCAGTCCCTCATCAGAAAATCCCAGAAGGGACAAGGACTATATAGACAAACCAACAGAATTCAATCCCTCATCTGAAAATCCCAGAAGAGACAAGGACTGTATAGAGAAGCCATTAAAGTTCAATCCCTCATCAGAAGAGTATCAAAGAGATGGTAACTGTGTAGACAAACAAATTGTATTCAAGCCAGCAACAGTAACACATATTAATGGCAAAAATGAAAATATTCTTGGCCTCAATTACAGTTCATCTGAAGATGATGATGATGATAGATGTACTTTTAACAAAGCACATAAACACAAGTTTATCTGACAAGGAAATGTACAGTTGTACAAGATTCTATATGTGCAGCCAATCAATTTAGCTAACTTCATGTGATCAGCTTCCAATCATGTGGTCAGTATCCAGTCATTTTAGCTAACTCTATGTGGTCAGTTTTCAGTCAGTTAAGCTAACTCAATATGGTCAGTTTCCAATCAGTCTAGCTAACATCATATAGTTAGTTTCAATCAATATAGCTAAAATCATGTGGTCAGTTTCCAATCATTTTAGCTAACATCTAGTGGTCATTTGAACCAGTAATCATTTTCAGCCACTTTCAGTCACTGCTGTTACAAGAAATGTGTAATAATACTGACTTCAGTTGTGATTACTATGATTTAGTGTTAAATGTTAAGCATATGCTCTGCTATCTAAAAATGCTTGTACATGCATGCATGTTTTTAAAGTTGGTAACATAGTCTTGAAAAAGTTAAATATTGTTCTTATAAGTGGTTATTATTAAAGGTTTTTGTTAAAAGCTAATATCTTAGTTTAAAAGAGCAAGTATGATAAAACATAGTGACTTTAAATGGTATACTGTAACTGATTTTTTTATTAACCAACCTGTAAATATTTTTCTCACAAAGTGGTTTTTGTAAAGTTTCCTCTATAAGTTGTGAAAAATGTCATACAAATTGACCACTTTATCTTTTTACATATTTATGAAAATTGCTTATATTAGATCCATAGCTTTGTTTACTACAAAGTCCCAAATAACGTGCAAAAAAAAACAAGAAAAATGTAAACAAAAAATACCATGAATATTACAAGTTACCCTATGTATTTTGTATAGAATACGAGCAATTGAACTAATTTGATTTGTCAGTTTGTTACTCTAGGTGGAGCCCGGCATGGCCAGGTGGTTAGGGTACTCGACTCGCAATCTGAGGGTTGCGGGTTCGAATCCTCGCCCTACCAAACATGCTCGCCCTTTCAGCCATGGGGGCATTATAATGTGATGGTCAATCCCACTATTCGTTGGTAAAAGAGTAGCCCAAGAGTTGGCGGTGGGTGGTGATGACTAGCTGCCTTCCCTCTAGTCTTACACTGCTAAATTAGGGACGGCTAGCGCAGATAGCCCTCGTGTAGCATTGTGCGAAATTACAAACAAACAAACAATACTCTAGGTGTTTTAATGGACAAAAACATAAAATTATGCAATACAATTCAATTGTGGACCACTAGTGTTAGTAACTGATATGCACACACATATATATATATATATATAGAAGCCTGTAACTTGAGAGTTACAGATATGAGTGAAATCTAAAATGTTTATTGTATGTTTCTGTAAAGTTGTGATTCAGTTGTATTCCTGTATTATATACAAATGTTTTGAATGTTAAATGAAACGTGATTTTTATATGATTGTAAAATCGTTGCAATTTATACTCAGTTCAGAATGTAATTTTCTCTTTAATATGATGTTTATTGTCAGTAAATGTTTAACAAATCATTAAATCAGTAATATTACAGTTTTTGTCATATTAAATGTAACAACTCAGCCAAGCTCCCTCTCTAAACTCTACACAGAAAACATGTTTGGACATAGTATTGTATTTTATATGCAAATATTACAATCACTTAACAAATTAAAAAATTCACTTGGTTGTATTTCATATTCCATTTCGAACAAAGTTTTAAAACACTGAAATTTCATAAAAAAAGATTCAGTTTTTTTGTTGTGAAAATAAAAGATTGGCTAAATCTAAACAGGTTACTATAGGTTTTCAATTTTGCTAATATCAGTTTCACATAGTGTACCAGTGAAAACGTTTTTAAGTTTAGTCGTAGGGTCACATTTTGCTTCTTTTCACACCTATTCCATATACAAGGAAAAACAGTGCTTCAGAAAATATTGTATACAAAAACAGACGTATCTATCAGAGTATATATATATATTTATACATGATGATATTAATATCATAGTTTATCTTTTTATTACTGGTATATAATAATCTACTCTGATACATTCCGGTTATGATCATAAATGCTCAGGTAGTTGATCTGCATGTAGTTGACATCTTTTAGGTAAATTGGATGTGTGAATTTCTTAAACATAACACTAATCCTTTTGCATAGGTACAAATTTGACCTTGGAGGGGGATAAGCCCATTTTAAGGGATGACACAAACACTTGGCCACTGAGTACTGGAACTTATTTTTTAAGGTGGTACTATTACTGGAACTTATTTGAGCTGCTTTTTCGGAAGCACGTGTGTTTCATTGTTCTGTCAGAAAGCATTTATTCATTGACATGCAAATAGTCATTTTTTATGTTTACAACTAGATTTTCTTTTTCAAAAATAGGTACACATCACCCAGCTGAGTATCTCTACATTTTGTTCTTTTTTTTTTAGAATTTCACCCCTGAGCTTGTATAAGTTAGTATGAGTTGGTGTATATGCATATTTGGAATAATCATTGACGTAGGTAATCAAAGGACTGTAGGATACTGCTTTAAGCCTTGTCTGACGTAAGTTTGGGACAAATTTACAATTCTGGATCTTATTTTCGAAATCTGTGTTACTACAAGGATAGAAGTTGACTAGTAGGTACAAAATTCATATACACTAAGGATGTGTCACCCAACCCCTGGATATACTCGTATTATTGAACCACCAGCATATTTAATACATTTCCAAATTTATTTAAAATTTAACTAGAAGTTGACTAAAATAAGTTGTACAAGTTTAAAAGCCATTGCAGACATTTCCGACAGATTATGACCTATAGGTGGTACTATCATATAAAAGGTACGCAGTTTAATCCTTATTTAAATACACAGTATGTTACTGTTACATCCACATGGAAAACTGTGCTGGATGAACATTACAGCGAGAGACAGCCAAATGAAAGATATATTAGTTGTTTGTAATTATGCACAAAGCTACACAATGGGCTATCTGTGCTCTTCCCACTATGGGTATAGAAACCCGGTTTCTAGCGTTGTCCGCAGACATACCGCTGTGCCACTGGAAGGCAAGATATAATAAGTCTTCATTGATAATGTTTAATGTTCTTTCGGTGGTGGGATATTTCAAGTCATCTGGTAAAAAGAACTTGAAGTCCACTCCATGTAAATTTAATTTACTTCCTCATTTAACGGCTTTACAAGTTTAGATACATAGTAATATTTAAGCCACATCTACAAATGATGCTAACTGTACTGCACTGATTGTAAAATGTAACTCGGTATGAAAGATAGCTGACGCAGTGACTAATTCACTTTATCGAGTAGAAACAACCTTTACAATATCTACAACTATTTCGTATTTATCATCTACCTTCGAATGTACTAGAAAACTCGATCTCAAGCTTTTAGTACTTTCTTGGCCTAATTAACATCATCATTATGACCCACAGATCCTTCTACGTAACAAACTACAACAATTAGATTGATTCAGAAAGGCGAGTTTAATAAGTAATTTATAACACTTAATATGGTGTACACATAACGTGATAGGAAGTCAACAGGATTTTGAGAAATGAACCGTGGGCTATGCTGTTGCTGTATACTTTTTTCGACAACTATAATTATATTATTATTTCCTGACCATGGTTACTGGTATACACATCGGTTGATTTATATGACAAATGCATAATATTTTTACAATAAATATTTCGTAACTCGATCACTAGCACTTGTTTTCCAACTTATGCTGTATTCGATGTTTATCATTAGCTGTTGTACTAATCATATTATGTCAGAAGTTCGTGATTAATAACATTTCACTTTTGTCATAGTATCAAATCTTGGGTATAATATTAATTCTTTATGGAGTTGTTTAAAGGGTAGGAGCTACAAACCAAGTTTTCTTATGTGATTGAATTTAAATTGTAAATAGTCTATTTACTTTATTTATTTTTTGTGTGCAGAAAATGATCAAGATAGTAATCCATTTTTCTGGACAAGAAATCTTCTCATATCTGAATAAAGTGAAAGGTCAGAACAATTTAAGTTACCTACAGTAAGGAAACAAGTCTGACAACTAATATCCACATCATTACAAAGTACAGGCTACAAAGTGTCACTCCTGCAATGTGAGAACAAATGAAAACATTTATTAAATACGTACAAAAAAGACAGGAGCATGTCGGAGAGATTATCAGTTTTACAATGAAGTAGATCAGCTCCTTAACAATAACCATCGTATCTTATCGTTAACTGTGGGAAATCATCTACTACTATTGAAAAATCTTCAAAAATATATGAAAGTTACCATCAACTTCAGTTAATAGCACTTCCTTATCTGGCGCCTATCCTACTTCTGAAGATGTTCAATATTAAAAAGAAGTCCAGCCACAACAATTTACTTCAAAACTGAAGAAAGAGAAAACGTGCTGATCCAGCTTGGTTTAAAGTGTATAGGGAGGGAATAGAGAAAAGGCATGAAAAATACAAAAAACTCCAGAAAAAGCAGTTACAAGTTCAACAAGAAGCAAATGAAATATTCAGAAATGTAATGACATCTGATGTCATAAAATCAACAATAACACCAAAAATTATATATTTGTAAATACTTGCGAATGAATATGAAAATGAAGATTTGTAAATAAAGGTTAATTAATTGAAATATAATTAAATCTATGTTTTCATATTTGTATAAAACTGTATTAACATTTAAAACGGTAATTTAACAAATACGTAAAATGGTCACTACAATAAAAAATTTAAATTTCATTGTTCTCATTCATTAAAAGATTTGCAATGTGGTCATGTGTTATAACTTCCACTGTTCTATTGTGGTTAGAATCTTGATGAGGAGCTGCTTTTGTGATTTATGTAAATATTTACACCATATTCATTGGTCAAAGTATGTTTATTATTCCCCATTGGTTAAAATGCAGATTGGGGTCAAATCTGCCCTGTTCATATCCAAATATTTTAACCTCCTGAATCGTCCATTGAGAAGCGTAAAAGCATGTTCAACTGAGGACCTTGTAGCTGAAAGTGCATAATATTTTTTTCTGCCTTGTTAAGTGATCTTTATATGCAGTCATTAACCATATCTGCAAAGGATATTCTGGAACCCAAGAATATGTGAATCTACATGAAATAGTTCTTGTGAGATTACAGCCTTCTGGGATAAATAGGAATTCCACAACATTTGCGTCGTGTATTGATCTTGCAAAACAATTTGTAAATGCTAACTTGTGGTCACATATAGCTTGCAATACTATTGAAGGGAAACCTATGCAGTTGTAATACGAAAAGTTGGAATTCTTTGGTTCTTTGATAGCGATGCCAGTGCAATCAATTGCGCAAACCTCTCCTGGGATATTAGCAATTTCCTTGAAGTCTGCAATGACCTGAAAATATAAAAAATACAAAATACTTGATCAGAAAAGGCATAAAATAATCTTGTCAGTTTTATTTTACTGAATAAATCTTATTTGGTTTAGATATTAACAAGTGGTAACAGTAACTCTTACCATGCACATAATATCAATCCAAAAATATTGTTACGTCTCCGTTTGTTAATTAATTTTTCGTAACTTAGTTCCGACGAAACTTTAGTGACACAAGTCCTTTCTTAAATAAAACTGGTTTATTCTTTCTGAATATAACTTTACCGATACACTCAACTTCAACAGTTGCGCTATAACAAACTATAATTCACGTATCAACAATACGTCTCTCTCTGACTGCAGTTCAATTACTCATTACCTACACACACATTATTGTCCCGTCGCATTGTCACCCTCTTA
>NW_013666098.1:206945-225097 GCF_000517525.1 Limulus polyphemus | reverse complement strand
TCTCGATTCATTGTCTGGCGCACTTATATACAAGAATACCGCACATCTAGCAACCACTCGAGCATTCACGAACCTTTGAGAATATCATGACGTGTTACTAGCGTTACGTGATTTCCGCTGTTGTAACAATATTAAGTTTGTTGCCCTACTATAAATTCTAATAGTATTAATAACTGTCAGGCATAAAAGACTGTTTAGTGTAGGTAGTATTAATAAAGTTATTTTGTGAGTTAATATTTCATGACTGTTTAGTTTTTTCATAATAAGAAAGTTAAAAGCAGACCATTGTTGGAACTTGTGTTTGTAAAATATTGATGTCGAGGCTACAGAAATTTCTAGAACGCCTCATCGAGATATATATATATAGTGGCGACCAGAGAGCCAAAAGTAAAACTGAGTGAAAAAAAGAGTTTAGGTCAGAGAAAGGTTAGAAAACGTAAAGTTAACCGTCGTAAGAGTGAATAGCCTAACAACTGATATGTTAAAGTGAGATTAACAGTTGTCTGACATTTTAGGAGAATAATTTGTCTCTAAAGCAATTGAACCTGCCTGTGTGGACTTTGACAAAAAGCAGACGATTATATGGAAGTAGACCTATATGCGAAAAGGAGACGTTTATTGGAAGTAGGCTTAAATACGAAAAAGCAGACGAGTATCGGAAGTTCAGAATACAACTACTGTAACTCACGAGGCAGCGTAAGTGAATTATACACTGATAGTGCTTAAGATAAAAATAGAGAAAAATAGTTAGGCTTGTCAACTGAATTCTACATATACTGTGGAAGAATACTCAGCCCAAAATATCCATATATTTAACGTACCATATATATTATAAAAAAGTAAGTTTCCTGACAATAATTCAACTGAAAGTAACCAAGTATTCCCATAATTAGAAATATATACAATTAAGTTCATATTAGTATTGCTCCATTTAGCTCATAATTTAAATTTAAGTTCCAACATAGTGTAGAACAAAGCACAACTTCGGTAATACAACTACATGATCAAGAAAAGACCTACATGAATGATTCCAAATTGGGTGAAAACATGCTATGATCATTAGTTGTTTCTCTGACCTTTGCTTATAATTGGGCTAAGTTTAATGATGATAGCTTGAAAACATGGTCAGGTCATTCTAAAATTGTTTATACAACTGACTGTTTTCTTTAAAGCTAGGTTTAGTAGTTGTGTAAGGTACTTTATGTTTAATCCAGTACTCAAGCTATCATTCTCTCCTTCTCCCTCTGGGTACCATATCCAAACAGGTAGTTGGTGAACATGGTCTTCCACAGATCTCTTCTCCTTGAGGCACAAAGAATTACCAATGTCAATACATTCATCCATTCAGATAGACACTTGACGTAAGTCAACCTCTGTCTTCCACGGTCTCTCCTTCCTTCAATATTTTCAGTTATGGTCAAACTTCTTGCCCTCCCCAGCAGCACAACGGTGTGTCTGCGGACTTACAATGCTAGAATCCGGGTTTCGATACCTGTGGTGGGCAGAGCACAGATAGCCCATTGTATATCTTTGTGCTTAACTTAAAACAATCAAACTTCTTTCTTTCTTTTTAGTTTCTTCCCTCCTTGTAACGTGTCCGAAAAACTCCAACTGTCACTTTCTGTTGTAGTCATCAGCTTCCTCCTGCAACCTACTCTTAACAAAATATTTTCATTTAAGGTGTGATTTATCCAACCTACCTTCAAGATGTACCTTAAGAACCATAACTCAATAGCTTCAATCCTCTTTTCCATACTTGGCGATATTGTCCAACATTCTGATGCATACGTGAGAACTTGTATAACATAGTGTTACGTCTCCGTTTGTTAAATAACTTCGTTCCGACGAAACTTTAGCGACACAAGTATTTACTTAATAAAACTGGTTTACTCTTTCCGAATATAACTTTACGATACATTTATTTTCAATATTCGCGCTAAAACAAACGCTATATCAACGAACGTCAATAATACTTCTGACTGCAGTTCAATTACTCACTATCTTCACACACACATTACATTATTCCGTCACGTTGTCACTCTCTTTTATATACCAGACTACCCTATATCTAGTAAATACTAGAGCATTCGCCAAGGTACAGGATAGTTCTAGAAACGTGGCGTCACATTAGTCATGTGACTCGCTGACGCAACAATAGCAATCCAAAAATCTTAGCTTCTTCCAGGCTATCATTACTGGGAAATAATTTAAGACAGATTTGTATTGTTTTTTTGTAAAGGAACATCAGTGAAGAGAAATTTCACGTAAAAGCTTGTTATAATGTATTGGTCAGTATCCAGAAATTTAGAAATCTCATGAGCGTGGCTCTACTATTCATTATTTCTCTGATGTATTATTTCAAAGTAGTTTTCTTGTGTTATATAATTAATTATCTTGGGCCTGGCATGGCTTGGTGGTTAGGGCGCTCGACCCGCAACATGCGGATCGCGGGTTTGAATCACGTCACCTTCTTTTTCGCCCTTTCAGCTGTTGGGGCATTATAATGTGACAGCAAATCCAACTCCCCTTTAGTCCATTACTTCTAAGTTAGCAGATAGTCCTAGTAATATAGTAAAAGTTTAAAAAAATATATCTAATTGTTTCGTTCTTGCAATTTCATCAGGGAACTCAGTTCTTGTACTACTAGTCCTGATGAATTTGTAAGGACGAAACGTTGGCAGGAATAAAAAGTTATTTTTATATTATCTGGCGAGTAAAGATTAGTTTTTTTTTCATTTAACTTTATTGTCAAAATGTCTAATTTCGCCGGTATGCTCTATAACTTACATATTCTGAAAAACTATCTAATTGAAATATTCTAATAAATAAGCATAATATTAGTTGTATACCGCCATCTAGTTGTACAGTTTCTAATCAAAGGGTAAACATAAAGAACTCCCTATGTCAGACTTGTAAGTATAATTAACTTATGACGTTAATCGGGGTAAATTTACTATTATTATCACGATTAGTATTTTAATTTAATGGTTTATAATATTCAGTTGCATTAAAAGAGCTTTAAGGTGGTTATCGTTAAGGGTGGCATATACTATTACGTAATACTAATCCTACAACTTTACGTTCAACTCCAGTACAACTTGAGTACGAGTAACATACAATATATAAATATACTATAGTGTATATTGTAATAACTGAATAGAGTTGTTTAAACATTTGCTTAACAACAAGTAACAGTTTTGAATGGTCTATTCTTTCATTGGGGGTGTGTCTGTGGACCAGACTCGTTTCGGAGAATTCCACTGCTTATCAGTGACCCTGGACGGATTAAATTGTGGCCGAATGCTACAAGTTCCTCAAATACCTATAGAATGATAGGTTTCTTCTTTTTTGTGAGTGTAAACACTTGAAAACACTATATTGTAATAAGTTTGGGCAGGAAATGTTTGCTATAGATCTTCTGCATTTGTTTTATATTACATGATATAGCCGAATTAAAGTGTATACATGGGATTAAGTCTACAATGTACAAATAAATTTTTTTGGAATCTGTTTGAAATACCACAGTTTTTATAAAAACTGAAAAGTAAATAACAATACTGCTACTGGTATTATTAGTATTAAATAATTAATGCAGATATAACATTAAAACTATCACTATCATAGTATCAAGCTCAATTATGATGGAAAGAAATTGAAGCATGAAATTACACGTTCTTAAGAAGAGTTCAGAAACCAGTGTCATGAGTAATTCAACTATACATTGAAATGAAATAGTAAATCTTCTTTTGTGGTAAAGTACATAAATTTTCAGATCTGTAAAGTTAGATTTAAACTGTCAATAAACCACATTATCAAACATTTCTGTATATTTACACAGTTTAGTAAACTGTAGCTGTGTTTATTTATTACTTGTCAAACTATCTTACTTGTTAACTCAAATCATTTATGACTTAGAACAAATCAGACTATGTTCTTAAGTTTTTAATTAGTACTTCTAACATTTTAGGTACTATTGCATAATGTATCAGTCAAGAAATTAAGAAAAAAATGCTTACTACATGTAGCAGCTTACCAAAGCTTTTACAGTTACAAGCATAAAGATAAAAAAAATGATTTGTACTTGTGTGGTTACATTTAGATCTTATTATTTTTAATTTCCATTCCTTTATGTATGTACAAAATAAAATAAAAAACAGATCAAATACAATTAAGAATTAGTTATTCACAAATATTAATCTCGGTGAACTGTCTTGAAACTCACAAACAACCCATGCATTTGATTAAGATAAAGTGTAACAGATATGTGGGGCAACATGCTGCTTAGTTTAAAGTAGTTTCTTGTATATTTTCATCACAGGTGTGTTTCAATAATATAATTAGACATGTTAAGGCTGGTAGCTCCTTGTTTGATAGGCCCTAGTATATAGAATACATATATTGTTGATATGGTAAGAAACTATGCCAGTCATCAATTAAAATAGCATATTTGGTTGACAGAAATGCAGTTAAAGAACATCAACCTTGTATGATACCTCCAAGTATCCAAATGTCTTATTGGATTTTTAAGTACATATTTACTTTTGGATTAAGGCATTGTTGGTTACAAAGTGACATGAGTCATACAAATACTCTCAAAGTTACAGTTAATTCCTTAAATTAGTGCTGTTTTTTTGTATTTTACTTGCAAAGTGAATGATTATACCCAGTATTTTGGTCAGTTCTTTGCCTAGAGAAGATTACTCAGTATGATGCTGCTTGTGAACCCACTTTGGTAGTAAACAGTATAAAACCAAGTCTGTTATTTAAGTGTAAAAGGTTTGAGCTTATTAGAATCAACAAGGTTGTTCTGAAGTATCATGCAAAGATAAAAGAAAAGTCACTAACTAAGTAGTATGTAGTATACCAGAAACTAAAGTATTTAGTTATTTTGTATTGAAATTATATCATGAAAACCACAAGTTGACTTTTTCTTGCAATCACAAAAACTCCCAGAGAAATTCTACTTTAAAACATTGTCATACAAGTACTTTGTTCTTTTATAATTAATTTGCTTTCATAAATTTTTTTATACATATTTGTATAAATTAATTTCATTCAACAAAAAGAGATTGTTTCTAAGTACTGCATGTATTTAGAAAACCTTTTTATTTAAGTTGATATTTGTAGATGAAGTTTACTAACATCTGATATGTCAATTTTTTTTCTAGGCTTGAGATTTTCATGTTTCAATTATGTGTATTTTTATCAATCATTTAATGAAATTAAAGTTTACTGCTCTTAAAAAAATATTTCTTTTTTTTTAAGTTACACTTGAGCATTAGACTTTCTGAAGAATATAATTTAAAGTGACATAAAATTTGTATCTTGAAAATTTCAAAAAATATTTTTATATATTACTGTACAATGTATTTTACCAGTGTGTGTGAGAATTATGTTTTATAAATAGGTAGAATTTCTATGGAAACATGTTAAGACCTCAAAGGACTGAAGAATATGATCTAAGTCAAGCTATTTTAAAGGAATTAGAAAATTCTCCAAACCATGAGAAGAAAACTTTAGATATAGCCAAATGTTTGGGCTTCAGAACAAAAAAAGATGTTAACCGTACATTATATCAGCTAGAAAAGCAAGGTAAAATTATCAAGACTGTTGAGAGTCCTCCAGTGTGGAAACTACTTAAGAATGACCAGGTTTCCGAAGTGCCTACCAGGAAACAGTTTACAGTCCCTTTGCCACCACACGAACTTCTTAAAGTAGACTCAGCATTTCAACAGTTAATAGTTTCGAGCAACTCTTCTGAAGTTAAACAATCTAATGAGGATAAAAATTTTCACAGTCTTTGCCAAACAACAAAGTTACAAAACATATTAGTTCCTCTCCAGTAGGAAGAGGAAGAGGTATATTATGCTGGACAAACATTTCACAACCAAATGTAAAACCACCAGAGAAAACTACCTATGGTGACCCCAGGAGTTTGGTGGGAAAATTGCAGGTGGAAAAACCATATCCTTCCTCTGTTAGTTGTAAAGTTGATCAGGTGTCAAGTGATCCAGCTGTAATGTTGAACAGTGCCAGTTTTAGTGTCTTGGTAAAAAATCCTATCAGTGCTTTCCATGAGTATGGACAGGGAAAAAAAGTTGAAGCTAAAGTTGATATAATTCTGTCTGAGGGACCACATCATAATCCCAGGTACGAGATGAATACTCTATGTATACAATTAGTGTTATTCTGAAATTCAAGCCTTATGTGAATATAACATTAACTTTTATTATAAAACAATCAAAATTATACAGGGTGTATTAGAAATATGTATCCATTGGCATTGGCTTTTCAGGATGCCTTTCATGGAAAATCTGACTTGTGCCCCCCTGGCTTTTTCCATCAACCTGTAGCAAAACAAGTTTCATCTTCATGTGATTGGTATGATTAGCCATGAAGAATTCGCATTTTTTTTAAATATAAAAACAAGAAATTCTTAATATATCCTATGAATATCGTCTTCCGATACATCCTGTACAGTAATAAGTTTGCTGTAATGGTTTTATGTTACATTATATAAATATGTGATAATTAAGTGTTTTATAAACATCTGTGTGTAGGCTTTCAGTCTATAAAAGTGTCTTAAAAGCTTTTCTCATATATTGTACATTCATATATATATATAAAAAACCTGTATCTCTTTGTAAGTTTGAAAAAAGCAAGTTGTAAAAAAAATTCTTGATAAGTCACGATATTTTTATGATAGTGGGGACGATTAACTGTAATAAATTCTTTGTATGTTTTTGTTTGGAAGTGATTTATTCTTCAGCTATGCTATTCATGAAGCTTTGGTTGTAAGAATACAGTTGAACTTTGTGTTTTTCTCTAGATAGAAATAAAAACCCTTTTAATGACAAAGAGTTTGACCATGTGCTTGGGTATCACGGTTATTATGTATGATTGAATACAATCCTAAACCTTTCAGTGTGAATTGTTTGTGATTACTTATGGTTTCTTGAAAGATATAAACACTTTTTATAATCCTCCCTGAAGGCAGAACCAAGTCAGACTGTGGTCTGATCCTCCCTGAAAACAGAACCAAGTCAGACTATGTTCTGATCCTCCCTGAAGACAGAAATAACTCAGTGTGGTCTGATTCTTTCTCAAGACAGAACCAAGTCAGACTATGCTCTGATTCTCCATTACCACCACCAACACCAATGGCCAGAACAAAGTCAGACTGTGGTCTTATCCTTTCTGAAGATAGAACTAAGTCACACTATGGTCTGATCCTCCCTCAAGACATAAGCAAGTGAGACTGTGGTGTGATTCTCTCTAAGACCAGAACCAAATCAAATCTTTGTCTAATCTTTTCTCAGATCAGAATCAAGTTAGACTTTTGTACTATCCTCTATCTCAGATCAGTACTATGTCAACTGTGTACTGATCATCCTTTGGATCAGAACCCTTTGAGACTATAGTCTAATTTGCCCTCAGACCATAAGTCATAAGTTTTACCATCCCTCAAGTCAGACCAGGATCAAATCAAACTGTGTTCTGATTTTCCCTCGGACCAAAACCAAGTCAAGCTATGGTCAGACATGTAATTATCATAAAATAGTTTTGAGAGCTGAAATTTTAGATCTCACAGAAAATAATTAAATCTTTAGATAAAATATGCAAATCTGTGTTTATACTGTAGTAATAGCAGAGATCAACTTTATCAGTTCATAGAAGGTTTAGCAACCTTTAATTTGTTATCAAGTATTAGTTTTCTATTTGTCACAGATTCCAAGCAGCAGCAATATTAGACAACGTGATCATAGCAGTAGCTTGGGACAAAACAAAAAAGGATGCTAGAACTCGTGCTGCCGAGTTAGCCATGCGTAGCTTGGTAGCAAACCAAAACAAATCAGCAGAGGTGAGAGTAAATATAATTATATCTCATATCTTATTTGTGGATAATGTTTCTAAGTCTGGTTATTGAAATCAGGTAGTCTTACCTCTGAAATACTGTAGACTTTCCCTTGTTCAGCTTGCTTTCACACGATCATCAAACATGACTAAAAATTTTGAATGCCCATTTGCACGTTGCTATGAATTCAGACAACACTATTTACTGCTCCAAATGTTTCTACTTATATCAGATATTTTAAAACTTCTTTGGAAACTTTACCCACATGGATGACTTTTATTCTGACCATTTCATCCATTCAGTCTTTTACTCATTTCTAGTTTACCACTTATCTGGCTACATCTCTTGGGTGGTTTATCCATAATTCTATGGATACATTTCACCTGATAAGCCTAGGTATAGGGTGAATTGTAATGGATATAACAGATATGTTGTGGTTCACAGATTTATTACATTCTTCTTTACTTTCCTTCATAAGTTTCTGTATCTGCAAGTATTCAAGTGTACATACACTTATGTCTTTTTTTGCTTTGGTGAAGAAACTCATCCAATATGATATGTAACCCCATCTCACGTCTAGCTTTCCCATTTCAGTGCTACCCTCTATATGCAAAATGTTTTACTCACCACTAGCCTTGAAGCTCCCACATAATCTCATATGTTTCCACATAATATTACTGCATTGTTCTTTTATTAGAGAAGATGTATTCTCATGTTGAGTAGATCAAACGTTGTCACTTTCTTGCAGACAATCTTCCCTGGCTGTATACCAATTTTGTTGTGTTTTCATCAGAATATATTACCTTAAAAATTCTGTTTCTTGTTTTTCTCCTACTCTTCTATGGAATGCTTAATTTTTCATGTTCTTATTTCATGATTATTACTTGTCTGCTGTTTTTATTACAGAGTATAGAGCTGTCCTATTTGCCATCTATAGATGCCACAGAAGTCATCTTTCACTCTTTCAGTCTTTCTATAAGGCTGGTCCATTCCATTTATTCCTCGAAATCATTTCTTTATGGTCATGGATTCTACTCTGACTCTGATTGACGTTGTCTTTAGTGTAGTTTAGAATATTTTCTTCTCCCTATATCTTGTAGATTTACAACTCTTCCATTAGTATTTTCTCTCTTTATCTCCTTTTTCGGTGTTGGTATTCTGGCCTATAGTATTTCAGAGGCAAGACTACCTGGTTTGAATTTTACAGTTTTTAGAATTATAATAAAGTTTAAACAATAAGTCACGTGGAGGATGGGAGAGGGAAAAGTATGCAATGCATAAAGGACACATCATCATGAAATCTTTTATGATAACAAAACTGTCAAAATTTAATGCTTTAAATTTTTTCTATCAAAGGTATATATAAGTCACACAATGAAGTGTTTTTATGTAAGTATTTTTAGAATTAAAATGAATGTTAAACACATTCTTACCTTTGAAATACTGCAGACTTTTCCTTGTAAGGTTACTTTCACTCTGTCAACGAGAGTGACATAAAATTCTGGATTGAATGTAAAATAACCTAGTTTGTTCATGCAAATGAAGAATTACACTAATTGGTGTATCCTCTTTAAATTGTTTCCTAAAATGTATTACAAATGTTTTGTGTAACTGTCTAGAGCTGTGCTAATGAGCTTAAATGGACTTGTTAATATGAAACTGGATTCATAATAATGTTGCCTGTAATATATTCACAACTAATAGCCAATTTCTATATAAAGAAAATTTTTTGTCACAAAATATAATTAAATCAATTATTTGCTTAAAATATTTCAAGTGTAATAACATGGTTCAGTTTATTAATACATTAATTAATTGGGAACAAGAGGTATTCTTTGAACACAGTTACCTATTTGTTAACACATTAGTGGGGAACAAGAGATATTCTTTGAGCACAGTTACCTATTTGTTAATACATTAGTGGGAACAAGAAACATCTTCTGAACACAGTTACCTATTTGTTAACACATTAGTGGTGACAAGAAGCATCCTCTGAACACAGTTACCTATTTGTTAACACATTAGTGGTGACAAGAAGCATCCTCTGAACACAGTTACCTCTTTGTTAACACATTAGTGGGGACGAGAAGCATCTTTTGAAAACAGTTACATATATTTTGTTTCATATTTCTTTATCTGTCATTAGAGGGGCCTTAAAACTCTCCAAGACTTATTGAATAAAATTTAAAAAATAAGTAAAACGTATGAAATTCTGTTTTGTGTCTGTAAATTTTAGGATGTTCTTATACTTCTAAGGTGTTAAATAATTAATGTAAAGAACATTTAAATATTCAGTACGATAACTTCCTGATATTTAAGTAAATGATTATATTATATGAATAACAAAATACAGGTTAGATTAACTTTCTCATCTTTTGCCCTACATAAACTCCACTTGATAGCATTTTGTGTTGTTGACCAATAAGTAGTAATTAGAACCAGTATTACTGTGTACTTTATCTCATTGATGACATTGTATGAAATAATAGTTCTCATTTTGTAATTTATGTTTTGATTTTTAGGTACAAGATTTATCAGCTCTTTCAGAAAATAGTTCCCTTTTTGATGTTGTTGCGTCTTTAAGTCATCATATCTTCAATATTGAAGTTCTGAAGGTTCCTGAGTATCTTGGTGGAAGGAAAATTTTGGCTGCCCTAGTGATGAAAACAGGACAAGAGAGACATGGAAAAGTTCTTTGTTTAGGAACTGGTAATTAAAATGTTCTGTTAATACTGGCATAACACAAATTGTAAACTGATAAAATGTATTCAGAAGAGTTTTTATACCAATCCTTAACATAGTAACCATAGTTAAAAAAAATCAGTTCATATGTAGTTAAACTTTAAAATAACATCAGTTAGCTCATCTTCGCATTCATCTGCTTTACATAGTCATAAACTTGATATAATAAATTCACCATTCCAGTATTGTACATGATATTGTTAGTGTTGATTTCCATAAAAAAATTCTTGATACCAAGTGAGATTCAGTTTTATCTTTTTTGGTTAGTTTTTATATCATGCACCTCTTGGTTTACTGAGAATCTAAGCATAGTTTTACCTTTCAATTAAAAGGAGTACAACATTAAATAATTGACCAATAAATAATTTATTAAAAACAGGGACCAGCCAACAAAAAAAAGACTACATGTTTTGGTGTTCTACACCATAATCTCCAGGAGCCCCTGATTTTAATGAATTATTTATTTTGCAATTATTTTAACATTGCACTCCATTGAAATGTGTATATATATATATATATGTGCACAAGTGCCACATTAATTTATTTAATTTTATTTTGCAGCACTTATTTATATCAATAGTTAGTAAAGCACCTTAGACCTAAATTTCTAAAACTTTTTTCATTATATATTTAAGAATTGCATTCTAACTGGTCATACATATTGTCTTTATTTGTTTAACTTAAAAAATAAAAGTAGAACATACTGTTTTTGTTTTTATGTATATGGTTTGAGGGAGCAAAGTATGACTGATAAAATGATAAGGAATTGTTCACATAATAACTACTCCAATGTTAAGTTTGCATTTTTTCAGTTGTTCTGTAAATGTGATTAGATTTCTTTGTTCAGAAGGCCAGGCTTGAACTATTGACACAAAATGTGCTTTACACTTTAGGGCCATGGGTGTGTTATAAAAGTGATAGTCAAATTCCACTGCTGAATCAAACAATTATGGCTGTTGTTGTCTTTCTTCTAGTCTATCAGTTCAGAATTAGGAATGACTATGTACTGATAGCCTTTGTATAGCTTTGCATGGAACCTCAAACAAACAAAACACACCTTTACTGATATTGTTTATCACAAACATGAAACAAACTCAGATATAGATTTGAAATGTAGAGTTGAGTAAGGTGTTAATGTTCCAAATATTTTGAACTCTTAACAACATATATTTTTTAAATGCTTAAATTTTCTAAATTTAAATAAATTACAGTTACTCATATAAAATATCTTTAGTTAAAAAAAACAAATATTGAGTAAGTGTTTTCTAGGATGATTAATAATATACTCTCAGTCTAAGCTTTAAAATAATTCCACTAACAACTTCAGCATCTTGCTGTAGTTTGTTTTACCTGCCTTAAGCTGGTGAGACAAAATGATACAAGTTGACTCACATATCTCATTTCATGAAAAAGGTTTATTTAAGCTTGTGGTTTCAGTATATTTACGTTTAATTTCTTGTCAACAATTCTTAAATAATGTTTTATGCTACAGGGTCTAAATATCTATTAAACAGTGCTCTTTATTATTCCTTCATTAAAGAGGATTAGCAGTCCTTAATTTTAATAAATACAAAGAGAGCTGTAAATTGTTTTCGTTGTATTACTAAGAAGAGCAAATTACTCTTCACAGAACAAAAATTTGTTTTCATAGTACTCATTGATGACATCTTTGATATTCATTCTAATCACCAAAAAAGAAAACCACACAAAAAATACAACTTTCCATCCAACACTACCAAAAGGTATCTCGTTGCTCAGAAACAACTGAACAGGAAAACTGCATCTATGTATGATGTTGGTTGGCCTCATGTGTAGGGGTTACATTTTATGATGAAATAAATTGTATGTTACACCTGCTTTTTCACGGTGATCGTTCATGTAAGATTGATACTAATTGGCTCTTTTCTAGTTGAACACATTATACTGACCAATTAGAGCAGTCTGTCGATCTCCAATTTATCTTGAAGTACATCGATTCTCACGCACATCATAGAATCATGTCAACTTGAAAGTAAGTTTGCTACATGATCAAAGCAAATGGAATCCTTATATTTGCCATGCTGATTACAGTATTTTTTCTTTAAATTCACTCTTAGAATTTTAAGAAGCACTGTTATTTATGCTCATTGGACAAAGTTAAGAAGTGAGAAGGAGCACAATCTTGCTCCTTAAAAATGGTGGCTTGGATTAGTATTTATTATTCCTGGATTAAAGAAGATTAGTGTTTATTATTTCTGGATTAAGGAGGATTAGTATTGATTCACCAGGCAAATGCAAATCCTTTGTTTAAGTACAAAATAAAAGATGAATCCAGTTACATAGAAACAAGTGTTCTTTGATAACAATTATTTAATTAATTTTAGAGAGTAATTTAGCTTGTCTAGTTTGTTGTTGTATGTATCTGTCCATGTGCTGTAAGGTTTATTTTGTAGTGTATGACAGGGGTCTCCAAACCTTTTTGGACAAGGGCCGGAAGGTAGACCTTTTTAGGCTTCGCGGGACGGAGGGGTTGTAGTAGAATTAAGTAGGGATGCATACATGATCAAATTGGCTTTTGCTCAATTACGTTTTATTTTTTGTTTTATAATATAAAAAATTGTATTATTACTTTAATAAACTGTTGGCGGGCCAGATAAACCGAAGTCGCGGGCCATAGTTTGGAGACCTCTGGTGTATAAAAACAGAGCTTGTATGAAAATGTAATTTTTTTTATTATTTTGACAGATGTGTTCTTAATTTAAACATACATTGAACATTATTCAAGTAAGTTTGTTCATTATTACTCTGTAGGTAACAGATGCATATCTGGAGAGCACATTAGACAAGACGGTACAGTCCTAAATGATTCTCATGCTGAAGTAATCACCAGAAGAAGTTTCTTGAGGTACATCAATGATATTATCATAGTCTAAGTGTACACAAGGTAAAAACTTTGATTTCAATTAATTCACTTTGTTTTTTAGAATGCACGAAGACTTACTGGTGGTACAAGCAAATTAAACCAGGAAGGTGATGTCCAGTACAAATAAACAAAACCAAGATCTCAAACTGACCAAACAAGTTTTGAGGCTTTATAAACAAATAAAAATAATAGTAGGAAAAAAAAAAGAGAGAAAGTAGTCCTAGTTTTAAAGAGCCATAACCATCTTTGTTTTGTTTTTTCTGGGTGAATTGACAAAGTTTCAAGCTTTATTTAAATTTATTTATGACACCTCAAACATTTTTTGTACATTTGATATCTTTAATTTTGCTTATTTGTCTTGGATACACCAACTTTCTAATTTAACTCTTTTGTGTTGTCTTTTCCCACCAGCATGTTTGTTTTTTACCTTCAACATTTTTAGGCAAGTGATTATTGTTAACTAATGTAATAAAGCCTTTAAACCAAATTTTACACCCTATAACAGAGTTTGAAGCTCAGTAGAACCTATTATATTTCTTCGCTGTGCTGACATTTTTACAGGCCTATTAACAATAAGCAGTGCTTTAATATATTAGAGAATGTTTGAGTGGCCAGAAAAAGTTTTTTACATGAATAAAGAGTAGTTTCAGTTTTTCTGTTTGGTAAAAATGACTGGAAAATTATAAAAATTGAAACAAATTTAGTAGGCTTTTTTTGTAAATGTGGTATAGTTTAATACCTCATTTATATACCTCTGTGTTTATCTCAGCCAGTCAGCTTTTTATGTGAAGCTTTTGTTTTTTTTGTGTTGTTTGACTCTTTTTAAGGTATTCTCTGTGCTGTTTTCTCTAAATTTCATATATATATGTATATAAAATAGGCCTTTTAACATCAATTGTATTTCAGCACTGGCTACATCCCTAGTGCTCCAGGGAAGCCTGTGATGAACATTGTTAAATTGGACTTGTATTCCCTCTGTTCTTAATATTGACTTCTGATCAAACACAGCTACCTACATAGATTAGAATTAAACATAGTAATGAACCTAACCAATTAAATATAATGTTCAAACTATACTGTTATAAAGACTAGAATACATTGTTTCATCAATTGGGTAACCTAACTGTTAACAATATTTGTGGCCGTAATCCCAATAATATCTCTCAAGGTTCAGTCAGCCTAGGAGTTTTAGGATAATCCAAAAATCAACATATGAAGCTAACAATGTAGAATAATTAGATAATAAACATAAGATTAAAATAGAAATAATAATAATAAATATAGATATATTCTAGCCAACAGTCTGTTTTTACACTGTGGTAAAATTATCACTTATTTTGGCTGATGTCCAATTATGAACTACCATATGAACTTTGGCCTAAAATATGCTAAGATTGAGAGAACTACTTACTCTCAGAACAGCGTCTTCACTTCCAGATCAATTGCATGTAACACTAATGTGGAATGATTGGAAACAACAGGCAACTATAATGGAAGAAGATTAGCCAACATCTTTTAACAAGATGCCATTATTAAAACTATACACATGTCTGGAACTGTGCATACAGTAAAATTTTGAAAAATTCCTTTGTTCTTTAAAAGAGATAACTATACTAGGTAATTAAGAAAAATTATGTATGAGCCTGCCTACAATATACATGACAGAAAGGTTCACACTAATAATAAGATAGTAATGTTTAGAAAAGGAAGTAACAAAGTGGTGAAAATTTACAGAAAACTAATATAAATAAAGATGTATCATTATACTATACACTATAGTTAGAATATGAAATTAATGTGAGGTAAAACTAATGGTGATTACAATGAAGTACTGGTTCTTTATTAACATAAATAATCAGTTAAAAAATTAATTTGTTGACATGATAGTTTAGAAGAGGTTGTGATATTCAGTAAAACTCTAAAGCCCATAATTGGCTGCAAGAAAATATTTGAAATGTCTGCAAACTTGAACAAATCTTTATTGCAAGATGTGTGAGTTTTGTTTGACTGAGTAGGCTGCAAGAAAATATTTGAAATGTCTGCAAACTTGAACAAATCTTTATTGCAAGATGTGTGAGTTTTGTTTGACTGAGTAGGCTGCAAGAAAATATTTGAAATGTCTGCAAACTTGAACAAATCTTTATTGCAAGATGTGTGAGTTTTGTTTGACTGAGTAGGCTATCTGGTCCTAAAAAACATTGGCATAGTTAATGAAGAGGTTACAGAGTTTCTGCTAGTATATTGAATTAAGATTACTTCAACAATCCTTAACCAGCGACCTCCGATGAGTCAGCAGCCGAGTGCTTACATTTGGACATGTTGTGTCAGAAGCAACATTAGCAATATCATCAGTTTCAGTTACCTCCATTTCACCTGCTATTATAATGAACATTCCACATGGAAGCTGGAAAGCTGACTGCTCATAATTACAGAACAATACTGGGACTTCATCCTTTCTCAGAATGGTCACTGCCCAAGCTTATGATACCTTTTTCTTTCTTCAAATATATACTTATTTATATACTAATGGTACATGTTTTTATTCCAAGATTTGAACAATTGTTGACTTACAACATACAAGTTACTGTAGTGTTCTTTTGTGTAAAATAATCTAGGATACAATTCATGACTAGAAATACTTGTAGGTTTCTCTACCAACAACTGATGGATTACTATTCAGGAAAACAAGACACCATTATTGAACCTGCTGCATTTGATGAGAAACTCCAAATAAAACCAAACATTACTTTTCATTTGTATGTTTCTACAGCTCCTTGTGGTGATGCAGCTATCTTTGCTCAGTAAGTAACACATTAGGCCTAAATCAGTATAATGTTGAATGGTAAATTAATCATAGAAGCTCTCTGAGAATAGTATAAGAACTTTTAGTTTCACAGTATTATAATAAACATAGTAGCTACAAGACAAAAACTTAGAATAATATAATAATTGCAATGGAATAAAGACAAAAATTCTGAGAATTACACAGAAATTTTAGTAGCTACAAGATAGAACTCTGGGAATTATATAAGAATCTAGAAATCACAAGACAGAGTGGTAAGAATAATATAAACGTTTTAGTAGCCAATAAACAAAACTGAGAGTGGTATGAACATTTAAACTTAAAACAAAAAATATTGCATGAATATATATGCAACTTGGATTTTGTAAATTTTGGTTTATGAGTTTCATTTGTAGGATTATGTGTAGAA
The DNA here is from genome assembly GCF_000517525.1 of Limulus polyphemus. Classification (NCBI taxonomy): domain Eukaryota; kingdom Metazoa; phylum Arthropoda; class Merostomata; order Xiphosura; family Limulidae; genus Limulus; species Limulus polyphemus. The sequence continues at coordinate 208,386 of NW_013666098.1, read as the reverse complement.
TTTAAGGATTGAAAAAGCTGTAATAAAATAACAGGTTGTGAAAAATACAGATTAATTGTTAATCACTGTTTATAACAAAGAGTTGTACTTGTTAATAAATTGGTTTGTTGTTGTAGTTGTGAGCCTTGGTGTCATAGCCAATATTCTTAGAACTTATGAATTTGGTCCATCTCAAGTTTCTGATAATCTGACAGTGCAATGCCACCTTTTATGTTTACATTCTGAGCATATGTCACAGCTCTTTTTGAAGACAAGTATTAGTACAGAATGATTATTAAATGATGTTGGTCCAAATCCAAAAAACACAGCATTTTGATGAAGGAAGTCTTAAGTGTTCCCCCAGAAGTGCAAAACTTGTACAATAAATCATTTGTGCAGTCACAATCTCAACCAATCTGGAGAATTAGAATGAAGGCTTTAGCTTAGAAAAAGAATCCCCTGATCCATAGAGCCATTGCAATGAAGTTGGGTGTATCTCCTGGTTCTGCTAATAGTATAATTAATAATGGTTTAAAATTATGAAAACCACACCTCAAAATAAGGGCTATTTCCCCAAGTTAGAAAACAAAAGAAACTGAAATCAAACCATTTCTATTTGACCTCAAACTGCCATAGTCTCCTGATGCATGTTCTGTGGCCTTTAGTGGATGTGATGTGATTTAATGTAGTCTTGGTTGTCATATTAATATAGAGTGATGAGCCTGTGGAATATATGGGATCTAAGATTTACCTTGTTATCCTTTGCAGAAAACTTGATACAATTAAAATTGGATGTTGGCCAGTAGAATATAATTGTGACAGACAGACTGAGACATGAAGGGACTTGGACAGTAGTATGTAATCATGACCATCAGACTGACACACAAAAGGACCGGGACAATAGTATGTAATTGTGGCTATCAGACTGAGGCATAAAGGGACTTGGAACATTGTTCTTATAATGTGCAGTTAATATTTGGTACTTGTGCAAAGTTTGTTTTAAGATACAACTAACTGTATTTCTTAGCAATTCAACATATAATGATGAAGCAACAGCTACAAAGTGTGTTTAACATTTGGTACTTGTACAGAGTTTGTTTTCAAGTATAACTAACTGTATTTATTAGTAACTCAACATCTGATGATGAAGCAACAGCAAATCCTTCAGCAAGTGGCCATAACCCTTTGTTTGCTAATAATGTTCAAGGATTATTAAGAACAAAAATGGAAGCAGGTAATGTAATTTAACTTCATTTGTCTGTACTTTCATTATATGTCATTTGAAAATAAATAGCTTCTCATATAGTATAATTAGAAGTAGTTCCAAAACATTTTCACATTCTAAAAACAAAGACTAACAATGAGGCCCGGCATGGCCAGGTGGTTAAGGCACTCGACTCGCAATCTGCGGGTCGCGGGTTCGCATCCCCATCCCACCAAACATGCTCGCCCTTTCAGACGT
>NW_013666098.1:185726-206648 GCF_000517525.1 Limulus polyphemus | reverse complement strand
TGCTAAATTAGGGACGGCTAGCGCAGATAGCCCTCGTGTAGCTTTGTGCGAAATTCAAAAACAAACAAACAAACTAACAATGATGATATCAGAGAATAAGTTGACATTAAAGGCCCTGGATCAAGAATCCCTCCCCCTCTACTACAGACACAGTCCAACATTAGTAATGTTGTACAAATAACACTAAATTACAACATAAATATAACTGATTGTTCTGTGTAATATTATGGTAGGAGTATGGGGAGCCTTAAGTCTTTTTTTTTATGACTCTAAGTTATTCCAGATGAATTGTTTGTGGGTAGATTGAGAAAGAATATATGAGTGTTAAAGTACAGAATATTTTCTTTTACACTATTTGATTAGCTCTTTTATTATTTTTGTAGACCTGTATTTGATGAATATGAATTTTCTTTAAGTTTTTGTGGTATTCTGACAGATACTTTATGTTTATTAAGTATTCCCCATATTCATGCAACACTGTAAGTTTTACAGAGTATTTTAAGTTTTGGTTTATGTGAACAGAAATACTTCTTAGTACTGTGTGAGAATCTAACTTTTTTTTTTACGTCAGGAGAAGGAACAATACCAGTTGAAGATTCTTGTGCAGTCCAGGCTTGGGATGCTGTCAAACAAGGAAATAGGTTGAGAACCATGTCCTGTAGTGATAAGATTGCTGCTTGGAATGTCCTTGGAATCCAGGGGGCCCTTTTGAGTCATTTCATTCATCCAGTTTATCTCAATTCTATCACATTAGGTTAGTTTATGCATAATAAATTAGGCCATGTTTTGTAGAGCTAGGTGATTAAATTGATTAGGAAATTCTACTAATCATCCAGCTCTACTGTTATGTAGCTATTCTCATACTGGGCTTGTATATGAACCATTAGAATTTCCTAGTGCTTCTGTTAAGCTGTTATGTGTATTTGTGTTTTCAGCTTTTGTAGAAGTTTATTAACACTAATACTTATGTAGAATAAGTTACATCTGCTCTCTCTCTATATATATATATATCAATGAACAAAACAGGTCCAAACAAAAAAACGAAATTGAAGATGCTGCATGAATTAAAAGGATCTCCAAGGTACAGACTATAATGTGGGATATAAAATGTGCCCTGGGTTTTGGAATGGACTGCGAAAATAGCACCCACATTCCAGTGGAGACACAGTGTCTGCCAGTCTTAACCTTCATTCACCAGTCTCACATGTTGAAAAAACAAAAAAATATCAGACAAAATCATTAAAAAAATAAATGTTAGGAGAGCAAAATGTGGGTGCTCAAGTCCACAATGTCCCACATCTGTATTGTCCTTCATTGTCTGCAGACAGTTGTGGGTAGGTGGCTGCTCTCCAAAGTAATAAAAAGGTAAAAAGAATAATGAAAATAAGGTTTTACCAATTTTCAGCCTTTACCTGAGCCTTTATGTGTGATAAGGTGTTCATCCACATAGAAATGGTGCCAAGATGTTTAAACACTCTTATTAATAACTATAAATACTTCTTGGAAACTTTAAGCAAGAACTTCTTAATTTTTACTTCTTTATATTTATTTAATATATTTTTACATTTATTACAAAATATTTTGATCATTTTATTTAATGTTTCTTTATTAAATCCATTAAATACTAATTTTTCATAAATATTTCATCATTAATAATGACATATAAAAAAATTTACAAAATTTGAGTAATTATGAAGTTAATACTTATAACAGAAGAGTGTGGCATACTACTATTAAAAAATGGTAAGCCATATGTTGGAGTCGAAAAATATTTAGATTGATATTATTATCAGTTATTTTAATTTCTTTATCTAGATAATGTGTCTTTACATTCTAAAGATAATATTTTATATACGTATTTCTGATATGTACTTACCTCCTTTCACCCAAAATTCTCTTGATCTTGGTTTGCCCTTGCTAAAAAGTTTATCGCTAACAGCGCACCAGTCCTTTACACCCCATCATTTTCATGACATTTCAGAACATTTTATTGCCTTCCATTAATCATACTGCATCATCTGTACTAGTGCAGGTAGCGTTCTTTATTATTCTATCACAATCCTCATTTTCGAGAATTGGCAGGTACAAGTTAAAAACACCGGCATTTCATTGGGGAAGAAGTGTGGGAAAAGAGGGAAGTACCTATCAGAAATACATTTCAGTGTAAGAAAACGTTAACTTCCAAAACGGGACTATCTCCATGCACCCAAAGCTAAAATCCCACACTGCAAAGGTAGAGGGGCTTATGAAGGTGTGACAGTATTCAGTCAAGAGGAGAGCAACCGCCTTAAAAGAACAGGTATGCCATAATAAGAAAAGAAGGCACACCTATGGAGTATAGCACTACTTCTGGAACCCCCACATCCTCAAAAGAGATTGAACTACCCATGTAGAAAGGGAAGGAGAAGGTAGGGCCTACATGACTGCCAGCTCCAAATCCTACAGCTGAAGTGGAGAACGCTGGTTGCGACTGAGTTGTGAATTGAAGAGAACTCCCAAATGAATAAGAAACTGTGTGGGGGTAATAAAGGACTTCTACAACTTGATGAGAAATGCCAATTGAGCAGCTTTTCGAAGATGTAAGCAGGTATGAGTGATTGACTGAGTATGGGAACAGGTGAGCAGTAGCTAATCATCTATGTAATGGTGAGTCCGAAGACCCAGCAAGGGAAGATGATGTGCAAAAGAGTGTATCACTCAACAAAACACATATGCAGCTGAAGAAGGACCAAACAGCAGTGCCCAGAACTGGAAGACAGAACCCTCATCGATGAAATGAAGAAAATGGAACATTGAAGAACTTGAGAATAAAAAGGCACCCAGTTAACAATGTCAAATGTTGACTCATATCTAATACTTAATTAGATGTGACTAGTAATAAAGAAAAAGGAACTTACAAACTAACTAACATAATCAATGAAAAGAAGTATAAATAACAAATCAACACATCCTCAAAAGTGGCTGAAGTTACAATTACCCAAACAATAACTAACATGCAAAACCCATACATATACCGAAAGTGAATCAAACTGTAAACTCAAAGTTAAACTAAAGTAACTGAGATGGTAAAAGAATTATAAAAATCTAACTTACCAAGTACTGAGCAGAGAAGACATGAAAGACCTAAATTATTGCATATGGAAATTAGGTCCATCCACCCAAGCTCATGTATACCAACTGCGAGTGGGGAATACATGTTGGAAAACGTACCACAGATCTACTGGGAAGAAGAACAATACTTAATCTAGCAGATTACATGGAGGCGTGGTAACAGGTGGATTGTTTGTTTTGAATTTTGTGTGAAGCTACATAAAGGCTATCTGCGTTGGCCATCCCTAATTTACCAGTGTAAGACTAGAGGGAAGGCAGCTAGTCATCACCACCCACCGCCAACTCTTGGGCTTCTCTTTTTACCAACGAATAGTGGGATTGACCGTCACATTATAATGCCCCCATGGCTGAAAGGGCGAGAATGTTTGATGGGATGGGGATTTGAACCCGCAACCCAAAAATTGTGAGTCTAGTTCCCTAACCATCTGGCCATGCCGGGCCTGGTAACAGGTGGAAAGTGTCGTATAAAGAAATTTCCACTTGGTAGTTATATCCTTCCTCACAAAATATGTAACATGAAAGGAAGAAATCGTTGGCCGAACATAAGACACGAATTAAAGCCTGTGCTTCCCCAGCAGACGTCTCGATCCTGAGACTTAGGGACTCATGTCAGAACCATTGTCTACTATAGTGGGAAATTCATCCTCCACCATATTAAATCTCAAATTCATATGTACAAATTACAATTTGGAAAACAGAAATATTTCAAAAACAAATGAGTCGAAACAATGGAAATTAAACACAAGAAGTTGAAACAGATATAAATTAGTTATCAAGCACAATCAAATTTTTGTAGTCACATGGAGAGCTAGTTAAAAAACATGTCTATACACTAAAATGCCAATTGAGAATGTGAAGATTGTGCAAGAATAGTAGAGGGAGCTACATGCGCTAGTATAGATGGCACAGTATGATTGGTGGAGGGTAGTCACATGATTAGCAAATTCTGAAATGGTGCAAAAATTAAGGGGTATAAAAGACTGATGAGATGTTAGCTTACTATTTTTGGCAGTGCTTAGAGGGCAAACCAAGGTCGAGATGATTTTGAGTCAGCAAAGGTAGTACTGTTTCAGAATTGAAGTATTTTCAATTTTTAATTCTACCACATATATAATGTTAATAAAATTGTTTATCTCAGGATTACTTATACCAATTAAATCATTTATATATCTATAAATTAAAGCAAAAATTTCAGGATTTATGAAATATTCAACAGTTTTTCATTTATTACTTTGGGGAGCAATCATCTTCCCACAACTGTCTGCAGGCATTGAAGAGCAATAGAGATTTGGGATGCTGTGGACTTGAACACCCACATTTTGCTCTCTTAACTTTTTATTTGATAAATATGTTTGATTATTTGTTTTATATTTTCTTCAACATGTGAAACTGGCGAACATAGGTTAAAACTAGTAGACAGTGTATCCACACTGCAATGTGGGTCCTACTTTCACAGTCACCTCCAAAAGCCAGGGCACATTTTATATCCCCCATTACAGCCTGTACCTTGGGGACCCTTTTAAATTATGCAGCATCTTCAATTTCATTTTTTGTTTGGGTCTGTTTTGTAGGTTAAAATTTAATTAATCACAAGTTTGGATTTGCTGTTTTTAATACAGTCCTTTCTTTTGATGTTAATTTTTGCTTAACTGTTTAAGTACTAATTTTCTATACATATTTCAGTGGATGTGATTTGTTGCTGACAATGTTGCACATTTCCATTACGTTGTTCATTCTCTATGTTATTGCAGTTAGGTATCATTGCCTTAACTAATAGACAAACTATGTCAACTGTAATTTACCCTAGCGATATGATTATAGTAATTATATTGCTGCTAATGTTATAAGATGTAATAGCAAACAATGTCTCACATATCCTGCTCTAAACTCTTTTCATCTTGTTATTCATACAAATTCATTCAGAAAAATATATAATGTAGTTTATCTATTAACTTGTACTGAATATAATATGGAATATGTTGGTCAAACTTCAAATCCATTATATATGTACATATAAACTTACAAAGAACTCAAATTAAAAACAATTTACTGAATTACAAAGAATTAAAGCATTTCAGAATTCATCCTTTTATTTATGTTAAAATAACTGTATTAGAAATTGTTAATGAAGAACCCAACGGTTTGAAATTAAAAAAATTATATCCTTATGGTTTAAACCAAGATTTTAATATTTTTTCACTGTTCTAAATTTGAGTAATTTATGCAGCTTCATTAATTTTGTTTTGTGTTTGGGGCTGTTTAAAATGTTGTTCATCACAGGTTTTGATTTGCTGTTTTAATGCAGTTCTTCATTTTGATTAACTGTTTAAGTACTAATTTTCTATACATACATAAATATATGTATGTGTGTGTGTGTATATATATATATATATATTTGTTTTTGCTGATAAAAGCATTTCATTGTAACACAGTTGAAAAATAGTGGATTTTGAATGAGAAAATCTCAGTCTAAGGAATTGAGTAAATTAATATTACTTGAAATACTTTTTATCAAAATGCTAAATTACAAATGAATACTGAAATAACATGATGATGAATCAGAACTGTACAGTTAGTTCTTCAAAACAAAACAGAAAGGATTCTTGATTTATCTACCAGATACCTATTAAAATAACATCTATAGCTAACAGAAATTGTATGTATGATTATATTATTTTATCACTAACTGCAACCCACAAAACATTTGCAGTAGTTATTGTGCTCTTTGCTTGAATTTTCCTTATTCTATCATTTTTACACATGGCATTTAAGCTATGCTCTCTTTGCAGGCCTTGAATGTTACATTAATAAATCCTAGTCTCTTTGAAAAACTTTTATGAGGTCAGACACACAAACTCACATAGACATAACTTTATTTAATATACTGCACATAAAGTAAACAATAAGATATAATAATGGTATTTATAATAGTATACGGAATATGAAACATTCCAATACATACATACCTCCTCTTCCACTTAGAGCTATTACTCAACTGCCAGGGTTTTTTCATTTGCCCATCTAAGCATTGGTTTGATTTTTTCTTGCTTGCACCAGTCTTTTTTACCCCCACTTAATTGCCTTTTGCAATATTTGTCTCATGACACTCTCCACCTACATCAATGTGCCCTATATCCTGGTACTGTATATAAACATTCATTGTTTTGAGATATTTTTACCATTGTTAGTGTTATCTACTTGCTTTTCGTAATAATAATTTATAATAACTATAAAATATATATATGTATATAAAATACAAATTTTTTATTCTGATTAACAAGCTGATTCATGTCACGAATTCCCAGATTATTATTTCCGGTACGGAGGCAAATTAGCCTCACACAAAAATCGGGGGCAGGGGGGTCACTGTCGGTGATCTTATATATAGTGAGATGGAGGCATACATTCGGATCTGTGGTGGTCCTCTGGGGGGCTCTGAGGCTGCAATTGAGGGCGATCCTTGACATTCTGGAGAGAATTTAGGTTCGCTTTATCCTGCACCTTCTTTTAGTGTGTTGGCTTTTTAGTCCTCCTGTGGGACAATGGTGAGTTTGTAGACTCGTAGCACTGGGGTCCAGGGTTCGATTTCTTCACGTGGACGTGACGGATGGCCCAACATTGCTCTAACAAAAATTTACCTCACAAAAGATTGTTCCAATCGATGATAATCAACTCAGTCATTAAAGGAAAAATAAAATAAAAGGCCACTTTGGGATAAGCTGCCTTTGATTTGTTTTCTTCTGTTGGTTCTTTGAGAGTGTGATGTTTTTGGTTTTCTTCATGGTTGCTTTTGAGCCTGCTTCTTACTTGATATCTGAAAGGTCTGGGAGCAAATTTTTAGTTTTTCTTTTCATCTATAGATATTGTGGTTCATGCTGGAAAGTTTACTTCTCAGTTACGTGAAGGGACAGTTATATCTTATCCGACACGTTGTCAGAACTTCGTGATTTTAGCCTACCACCGCCAGGTGGAAACATTTTCCGACTCTCAAATAATACTTCTGCTCCTCGAATTGCATGGTTCTAAAGCAGAGTTTGTAGTTAACCTGAGTAAATCTATGTCCCCTGATGGGACAGGGTAAGTCTACAGTCTTCCAACTCTAAAATTCACCATTTTATTTTCCTTTCACTTCACTTTTTTGGAAGACTCTCAGGATCACCAACTTCATTGATAATGAGCTGGATTTCTGTTAGCATGCCTGTTGGTTCAGTTTTTGACTTCTACATTCTTCCCCTTGTCGTTGAAGTCTTGAATTTCATCGTCTCGTACAGGGGGTTATAGTTCTGCCCCTATTCGTGAGTCTCGACCCCCAACATCAGCCTCTCGGTACATTGGTACCCAGAATTGATTTTGTCTATATCCAAGTGTTCCAAGGGTCTGTGGGGGCTCGGATCCAAGAATTTCTGGAAGTGTGGTAACCTTAACCACAGATTCAGTTCCACTGAAGGTCCTTGATTCAGGGTTCGTCGTTCAGTTCATATCTTCACCTTCATTATCCACCCAACCTGTGGGGTTTCTGTCTCTCGCAGATCATCAGGATTTGGAATTTTGTTCTAGGGCTATCAGAGTTTGGTTGGTCTGGGGGTAGTGAGTGAGTCGTGCTAGTTCTTCTAAGGTTTTATTCCTGTCAGTTGTTGGGCCTATGCAGACAGGAGATTGGGGTCCATTCAATGATCTTTTTTCATCTATAACCATGCCTAGATTCTCCAAGGTTCACAAGTTATTCATTCATCAATCTGAGTTGACATTTCTTACTGGGATTGTAGATGTCCATGTTTACTGTAGTCAGCTCCTATCTGCACATTGCCAAAGTGAAGGAGTCTCACCACTATTGGCATTTGTTGTGCACAAGAGTCAGGTACTTTCGTTCCAGGTTTTTAACCTTTGGACTTGCATCAGCTTCACATGGGTTCTGCCATATTGTACAAATTTTCTCGTTATTTCCATTCCATTGCACGGTGCACACTACTCCATGGATGACTGGTTTCTGCTGGCACTATCTCATCAATTGTCAGAGCATCACATCCTGATTCTACTTTCAGAAACAACCAAGGCAGGCTTCATTTTCAGGGCTGAAAAGCTATCCTTGCTACAATTCTATATGTCATCAGTCTGGGTAATTTATATTTTTCATCTCATCTGTCAGTTGGGCTCAGTTGAATCCCATCCAGCTCAATGCTATGAAATAAAATGTCAGACTCTTACTCACCTCTCCTTCTCCCACAGCACAGGCGGTTTTTTCTCTTCTAGGAATGTGGACATCACTCGAATTCCTTATGCCTTTGGGACGAGAGCACAAGAGATCATTTTAATGATCTTTATGCGACCAATTGATCATAAACATCAATTCATTGGTTCCCCAGTTTCCTTAGTTGGGATCATTCTTTGATCCTGAGGGGTTGTTAAGTTGGGACACTACTATGATATGGGTTCCTTTGCCGCCACTTTGTCCAGAGTTCCATCTTTTCACGATTGTCTTGCTTCATGGATGGGGTGCAAATACCAACAGTCAGGAATTCAAGGGTCTATGCACAGACAAAGAGACTGTCCTACACAATGTTTTAGTCCTTCTTGCTCTTCAAGAAGCGATGAATGCCTGATGGTCTAGACTTATAAGGGGAAAATTGTCAGACTTAACTCTGACAATTCTGTTGTATGGCTTGTGTTTCTCATCGAGGAGGTACTTAGTCCAGGGCTCCTTTCTAGAGATCATTCTTATCTTATCACCCTACTAGCTTGTCATGTTCCATGGGTGATGCCTGTGGTAGCAGTTCAATTGTTTCAATCCTCACAGATTCTCCTAACAGAATAGATGCTGCATCGCAATATTCTGTTGCATTGGCTCTAATATTGCAACTTTGATTGATGGGTTGGCCTCTCATTGATTCACCAAACTACTGCCAATTTGGACTACAGTTCCTCATCTTTAGGATTTAGCAATGGATGTATTCCATCAGGACAGAACAGGATTACAACTCAAGGCCTTCTATCCCCTTCATATATGATACAGGGTACTAAATATCATTTGTTCCAACCCATTGTTGGGTCCTGTTGATAGCACAGATTGGCTTTTACACCCTGGTTTTTGCTTCTGCAGTGCCCCCTAGTGGCACAGCGGTATGTACCCGGACTTACAATGCTAGAATCCGGATTTCGGTACCCGTGGTGGGCAGAGCACAGATAGCCCATTGTGTAGCTTTGTGCTTAATTACAAAACAAACAAGCTTCTGCAGTACCTTCTGGAGTGTCCACCTTTTCCACTTCTTTTTCAGCTATCTCTATGGAGGTAGCCATGATCTGCCTTGATACATCTGGCTATCCAGAAACTCAAGTTTCAGACATGGAGAATATGCAGTCTTTCACACAGCATTGGGGTTTAATTTATAATGTTGCCATAGATCTGTTTCAGTTTTTGCTTACTCAGAAATGAACATTTGTCAATGGAAATGACATGCATATTGGAAATGGTGTATTGAAAGGAGGTTAAACCTATTTTGGGCAGAAGTGCCAACCATAACTCGTTTTTTTTTTACATCTTCCACAGTCATCCTGTTTAAGGCAGCCTTATTGACTACTGTTCGTTTATCGTGACTACATAATTTGAGACCCCAGCACTCTCTGGATGGATTCCTCAAGTCACTTTCGATCCTTGGTCCCAAATGACCATTTCAGCTACCTAACAAGTATATTAAAAATTTAAAGTACAGGCTCTTTCTCAGCTCTTCTTATATGCCATATATCCCCTTTACCTGAAGGTTTCTTTTTCATGGTTGCTGACCTACAGAGATTATTGGTCGGAGTGATTTGTGCTGTTTGTCGACAGAGTATTTTCTCATTCTCTCTACATTCTCAGACCAGTTCTTCTTACCCAAGACACTGTCAGACAGAAAAGGGGTTAAAGTCCTTTTCACCTATTCATCTATTTCTCACTTCAAGGTCCAATCAGATTTCGATCATGGTAATGTTCAGTGAGGGTCTTGAAGGTCTTGTTGCTTGCTGTAATATCTTTAGAGATGCTAGGCAATGACTTTTCTTCTGCACTCTCATTGAAGATGAGGATTCTTTTGCGAGTTACATATATTCAGATTTGTCCCGTTTCTATGTCATTAGCAGCCCGGTCAAATTGCCCACTGGAGCTCATTGAGAGGACTGGTATATGGTCTCCCCCAATACTTTTATCTCACATTATATGCCTGATCTGGCAGTTTCTTCACCTGAGGGCTTTTGCCTACCCCCTTTATCTATCTTAACCATTTCAACTAGATTATACAGAGGGGGTGAGTCTTTTCATTGCTGCCTTTCAGGGTCTCTTAACTTGTTTTCATAGGATCCCTATCTGTGTCTAGTGTTGCCCATGCAAGTGTGCTTTTATTAAACAAATTTAGCACTAGCAACCACTAATTCAATATACTTTATACAGGTTGAAACAGGCTCTGTAGAAATGAGGTGTTCCATAAGACCACCTACGAGCTGACCAGGTGGTATTAGTGTACTATGCTGGACCGCCACTCATGGACTATCATTAGTAAAGCATAAGAGGATTCTGCCTGTCCCTGCCGATCAGTAGATTGAATAAAACAGGGTTGGTTTGCTTTCAAAAATTTAGGGAACTTGGTTCATCTATTGCACTGTTTCCAGAGCACTGTTCCTCAGGACTCCCCAATGCACATTACCCCCAGATTCTACTAGTGGAGCTAGGGAGTCCTTACCACACACAGTTTCCAATCACCAGGGTGGTAGACAAAGGCTCTTCCTCTAGATTGTTAGAGTGAATTTCTCCACTCTTGGAGAAGAGGACAAAGTTGAGGGCTCTCCTACCTTGGTCCCTGGATGTTTTTTCCAGATGTCAGTAGGAGTGGCACCAGCCTATGAGGGAGCCTTGTCGTAATACTGGTTCAGATTTGATGCTCTGATATCCAGTTGGGGTGTGCATGGCCCTTCTGTTTGATCAATATAGGTTCAGTATGTTGTTCATGGAAGAGGGTCCACTATCTCCTCATAAATCCAAAAGTGGAGTGTTCCCATCCTTGGTCCTTGGTTAAGCACAGTTGTTCCACGTCTTACCCATAATTCTGGGGGCAAGTGGAATGAGGATGAATGTTCATAATTCCAAACCAGATGAGTTGTGTTTCCTTTGGTTGAGTAAGGCATATACGGTCCCGTCATTCCAAGCTTGGGGTGCTGCCTTTCAGGCTTCTTCAGGTGGAGGAGAGAGTTTATCCACATTGGTGTTGCTTACTTTCTCATCATGATTCCAGTGGCTCAGAATGCATCACTCTATGGCTATAGGTTTGGATACAACGTTGTGGTCCAATTGCCCTTCCTATCCATGTAAGATATAGAGACCAAGACTTCTTAATTCCAACTCCAAGTACTGGAACCTTGGCTGTCTGGTTGGGGCTGGTCTATAATGTTGATCACTCATATAAAATTCCACCCACAAAACATGAATTAAGTTCAAGTTGAAGAACATACCTGTTCTGGGTGTAGTGTGGTTCCTCCACTAGGGTGCCAATCTTCTTTTAACACACCCATGATCTATGTAGATGCTTTCTATATGGATAATGCCCTCACTGGCCCCTCCACCTTCACAATGTGGGATTGTAGCTATAAATGGGAGAAGATGTAAGTATGTATGAAGATGTAATCAGAGCAATGCTTAGATGGGCAAAGGAAGACACCCTGGCAGTCAAGTAATAGCTATATGTATGAGAGGAGGTAAGTATTATTGGAAATACATTTTCAATTGTGGAAAATGTTAACGCTATGAGCATTCAGTGTATGACACGGTTTTATGAGTCGAAACAAAGAAACTGATAAAAACGAAGAATAAAACCTGTAGTAAAGAAAAGGGTAGCTAAAATGTGTTTATAGCAGTCATTGAAAGGAACTGAAGCTAATTTATTGCAAAGTAAAATTGTAATGAAGGCAAACTTAGCTGAATATGCAGAAATGTCTAATGCGTGTTCACAAAGTGATAAGCATATGGTTTGAACAAACTTGGCATGTGTATTTTAGACGTAAATAAGTATAGAAAGCCATAGCAAGTGTATTTAGTGTAATGCTGATTTTTTTTTTTAGGAAATTACACATTGGTTAAGTGTTGTTTGTGTGAAATACCTTGCAAATAAAAAAAGTTGAAATTGAAGTCAGTTATTACATGATTATAACGACATTGTGCCATCGTGCACCATACTCTTTGAATTAAAAAGTTTTGACTAAGCAAAAAACAGGAAAAGTGATTCTGAATGGAAAAGCCGGTATGCAATCCAGATTCCTCTGACAATGGCCTTTCTAACACAATAAGATTTGTAGCATTTGATCAGGAAATTCGTAAGCAAGGTTTCGACAGACAAAAACAAGCATATTATTCATACAGATTGCTGTATATATGGATTTTGTCTGTTTGATTTTATGTGAAATAATATACATTTTTGTTGATGTGTGTAATATGATGGTGTTTGAAGCTTCAATGAGCAGTTCATGAGACATCTGTGTTTTATTTTTATTATGTAAGTGACATCTTGATGATTGTTAACTTCATGCTAGGTGCACTGTATCATCATGGCCATCTTTCTAGAGCTGTGTGCTGCCGTCTGGAAGGAAAGACTGAGTTTGGGCACTTTTTACCAGCTGGCTACACACTAAACCACCCACAGCTAGGACGTGTATCCATTTATAAAGCTCCTCGTGAAACTGAGAAAACAAAACCTTTTGGAATCAACTGGTGTTGTGGAGATAGCAAACCAGAAGTTACTAATGCATTAACAGGAATGTGTAATGACAAGTAAGGCTAATCCTACAATACTTTTCATATATATATAATATGATTGAGCGATATAAGCTAGTCATACGCAAGGGGTTGTATGGGAAAAATTAAATGAAGTGCAGAATTTTGGAGTTTAATGATATATATTTATTTACTGATGTACTTACGATTATATTACAATTATTCCATTTCCATTTTTTGCCGATAGTATCAATTTCTGATAATTGTGTCTAATTATTGATTGATACTAATAACATGAAACAATTTAATATTTTCAATATATATTAATTAATTTTCCATGCTGGCAAAAATATATTCACTGCCAGTAACATGAAAAATTTTATTATTTTCAAAATTAGGTAATTGATTTTCCACACCAGCACAACTTTAGTCACTGCCAGCAGCATGAAATTATTGATTATTATTTATCTAATAAAAACCTTCCATACTTGAAAGGAATGCATTTTGAATCAGATTATTAAAGACTAAGGAATTAATGTTAATTAAAATACTTTTTATAAATACTTAAAATTAGAAATAAATACTAAAATAGTTTGTATTAGTAATGCTGTATCAGAACTGTGCAGTTAATGATATCTGTGGTAGTCAGAATCACTAGTATTGGTACTTGCCAATAATGGTATCTGTAGTAGTCAGAATAACTAATATCGGTACTTGCCAATAATGGTACCATGACTCCACAGTTGGTATCTGTGATACTCAGAATAACCAGTACCAGTACTTGCCAATAATGGTCTCATGACTGTGCAGTTAATGGTATCTGTGGTAGTCAGAATATCCAATACCAGTACTTGCCAGTAATGGTATCAAAACTCTACAGTTAATGGTATGTGTAGTACTCAGAATCACCAGTACTGGAACTTGCCAGCAGTGGTATCAGAATTCTACAGTTTATGGTATCTGTGATAGTCATAATAACTAATACTGATACTTGCCAATAATGTCACCATTGGTGACAATACCAATATAATAGTAATTAGTGCATCTCAGATGTATGGGAACCATATTTTATTTTATTTTATATTTAACAATAAGGAAAAAGTTATTTTGTGTTTTTAAAGATATAAGTTTAAATTAAGTAATTTTATGCTGTACACTTTTGGAGATTTTTTATTAGATTTTGAATATATATTTCTGTCAGGGATTTAAATATGAGTGGGCTGAGGATTCTTCCGCAGTAGGTATCTGTGACTTGTTGGCAATAAACAGACAGCACACAATCCACATATTTTAAAATAATATTTTTAAAACAAGTCAACTGTATGTACAAAAATGCTTTACACTATAGGATATCACAGTTTTATCTAAAACTCTAAATAATTATCTTGTCAAAAAGCCACATAGGCTGATTCAATTACTTTAGAATCCAATTAACAAGATGAATTATTTTTCTCTACTCTTATCACAATAGTATTGGTAAATAATTCACTTACGTTACCATGTGGGTTACCACAGTTGTATCCTGAATCTTAAATAATTGTCTTCTTTTCATCAAAGTCCACACAGGTGGGTACAATTACTTTAGAACACCCTTTGACATGACAAATTATTCCCCTTACCTCTGTTTACTGTGGTAAACCACGGGATAATGTAAGTAAATTATTTACTGATACTATTGTGATAAGAGTAGAGAAAAATAATTTGTCTTGTCATTTGGTTTTAAAGTAATTGAATCAGCCTATATGGACTTTTGACAAGAAAGGAGAATTATTTAGGTTTAGATAAAACTGTGATATCCTATAGTGTAAAGAATTTTTTGACATATGTTTGACTTGTTTCAACAAGTATATGCAGGAATGACATCAGAAGATGTCATGGACTATGACATATAAAAAGTGACTTTGCTGAAATTATATGAACTTACTGAAGAAGGATTTCACCAGAAATTCAGAGAAGTCAAACCTAACACTGGAGAAAACTGTATTTCCATTTGCAGCACATCTATGGTGATACTTTACCAGCTGGACTAAGTTGGCCAAGTATGACAACAGTTTTGAGGGACTGGCAGACCTACTAATACATGAACAGTTCATGAGTATGTGCTCAACTGCCTTGTCACCAAAATACATGAACAAGATGGTTAAGCTGGGAGAACAGTGTATAGAAGCCCATGGAGGGAGTATAACTGGCAAGTCCAAGGATATCTATTTAAAATCAAAAGCAGTGGTGGCTTACCAGATGCAGGAGTCCACCAAAAGTGACAGGAGATTAACAGACGAAAAAGGGAGAAGAGATTCTGTATTTGTTATAAAACAGAGCACATTGCAAAGGAATGAAAGTCCATTACCAACAAGTAACAGCAGAAATCTCAACATAAAGAAGCTGGAGCTACTTATGAAGATAATGCTGGTAAGAAACAAAAATGGATGCTACTGCCAGAAGAAACAGAATCAAGAAAACACCTCAGATTCACCACAAGAAGGAAGTACCATTTCTATGATTGATCGGTGTATGGACTAATAGTCAGCTGAAGTTAGCAAATGGATCAACAATGTCAGTTGTGATTGGAGCATGTTACAGATATCGAGAGGTTCCAACAAATTACAATATTGCAGTAGGTGAAGGATATGTCGGGGACAAGAAAATGACTGTCCTCTGAAACAATGGTTGCAGCAGCGAGAACTAGTTTAGTATCTGATAGCCAGATGACAGGCAAGGTGTGCCTGTGTGTGCTAATTGATGGGACAGTGAGAAAGTTTCCCATAGCAAAAAAAAAGATATATACTCCATATTATGTAGAAGACCTTGAAGCCTTGTGTATCAAGTCACCAATATACGACTTGGTGATTGGAAACATACTAGGTAGTAGAAATTTGGAGGAACTAGACAGAAAGAAGATGGATGAAGCATCTGCAATCACCACTAGAGCTCAAGGGAAGAAGAGCAAGCAATATATAAAGACCTTTAAAGTATCCAAGAGGAAGTCTAGCACAAAACAAAGAGGAAAGAGACTTAAAAAAACAGAGGACTAGAAAGAAGTATTGTACCAGACCTATCGAAGCAGCTGGTGAAGCTAAATACATCAAAGGCAGTAAGAAGTACTTATATAACAAGAAGGTCAAGGATTGACATTTTGAGGTCAGACAGAAAGCCTTAATTCTGCTGCCCACAGCCAACAACAAATTCAACCAGCAGTGGAAAGGACCTTTTGCAGTACAAAATGTGGTCAACTGAATGCATTATAAGGTGTGTGTGGATGGGATAATCAAGGTCTACTATGCCAATCTGTTGAAGAGGTACTTTTAGAGGGAAGACAATTAGAACAGGAAACAATTATTTAAAGTTCAATATACAACTGTGGTAACCCACTGAGTAATGTAAGTGAATTGACTGCAGATTGTAAAGTAAGAAACAAAGTAGAGAAAAATAGTTTGTCTTGTCAATTTGATTCTAAAGTTATTGAATCAGCCTGAGTGGACTTTTGACAAGAAAATAGAATTATTTAGAGTTTTAGATACAACTGCAATATCCTATAGTGTAAAGAAGTTTTGTATTGGATTCTGTGATGTCCATTTATTGTTGACATTTCTTGCCAACAAAATACAGACATCTACTATAGAAAAACCCAGCCCACATATACATAAAAACCTGACAATTTCTTACTGATTTTTGTAAAAATCAATTAGTTTTTGTAAATTAAATAAACTGATATGGTTCTGTTTATATCCATGGGTTTTTATTTTCTAAAAACACACACACAGTGTTTTGTGTGTTGTTTAATAATAAAAAAATGTTTTTATGATCTCATCCAACAGGTTTTAGGCAGTGAAGTGATCAATATAATTATATTAAAACTTGATTATATTGTATAATAATAACTCTTAGATATGAATTAAAGATTACTTATGGCTGTGTAAAATAACATATCTAAATATAAATTGCTTTAAAAAATTAATAAGAGTTTGGGAAATTGTAGTTACAAAAGTGGATAAATATTGATTAAAGAATCCTGATGACTGGACTTCTTTAAAAAGGTAGTCCTCCCTTCCTTTAAAGAAGGAGACTATTAGGTTTTAAGAACCCATGAGTGGAAGCAAAGGAAAATATGTTATAATATGCCAACTACACTACATCTGCCACACTCAGTGCCAATAAGGCCTTTTGCCCAATACAAAAACTCACCAGGGCAGCAGGGATACAACAGACATAGTATTGGTCCAGGCACTATTTATCAGTTTTTATGAGCAACAACTGTTATGGGGTGAACCATGTTAAGCGAGTAAATTGTAATTATTATCAATTTTGTTTTAAGCCATTTACAAATCAGACTTTTAGGGTAAGAATTAAAAACACAAAATTATTTTTTTATAATTTCTAACTGATTATTTCTTTTTATTTTACTCCTACAGAAATAAAAGTGGAAGAAGATTATTGCTTGTTTTTCAGGTGATTGTGACATTGTGTTGACTTAAGCAAACTGGTTAATAACGATGATTGCGTTTACTCTTACAGGGCTGAAAGTTACCAACAATCAAGACTGTGTAAAGCCAGTTTGTTTGAATGTTTCAAAAAATTGTGTAACTTGAGTAAGAGGGAGGAGCTTCTAAAGCAGAGCTATCGAACTAGCAAACTAAATGCATATGACTACCAGCAGGCTAAACAGAGGCTCTATGCAAGGTTTGAAGAGTTGGGAAGGGGTACCTGGCTGAAGAAACCCCTGGAAGAAGAAGAGTTCTTCTGAAAAATTGCAAAAGGAGCATTGCTTTGTATTTCATGAAGAAAAGTGAATTTAGAATCAAACAATAGAAACTTCAATTAGAAAAGTAGTTAAGAATTGATATTAGTATAGTTTGCATTGACTTAACTCACAGTGGTTAATAACAGAATACACGATATAGTTAATGTTAACTATTTGTATAATTCTAGTCGAATATTAATACTGAAAATATATTATAGACAATATTTAATTGATACTTATTAATTAAACTTCAACATTTTAAACCAATTTTCTTGAAAGGAGAATTCAAATTTTTTTTTATAATCTTTAAAAAAATATTGATGTTACGAAAAATGAAACTGTACATTCATTGTTTTCAATATGTTTTATATGTGGATATCAGTGTATATATATATATAGTTGGACCTTATCTGTCTTAACACTTTCGAGTACATGCTGAAGGATTTAAAATAATGTAAAAACTTACTTAAACAGTTTTACAATATTAGTCAAATAACAAATGTTTATTTTTACAAGGACTGAACTTTTTTAATTATTAAGAGTTAGAATATAGATCAAAAAGATTGGTTTTTGAAGAAATAAAATCTTTACTAAAACATTTTTTTTATAGTGAATGAAAAATAAGACTTTAAACATAGGTAGGTAGGCTGTATGTTGCTAAGGGTGGAACAGTGGTTGAACAATTTCTAATATGAGCAAGAATAATTTTTTTATTAAATTGCTGCAAATATGTAAAACGTTTGGATTTTGAATTCCTTTTTGTTTATTTGTTTTTAACCTTCAAAAAATAGTTAGTTTATTGATTCCATTTGGGATAGAAATACAGTGATAAAAGTACGTGGTTTTTGAATGTTTGTTCTGTTTAGAACAGTAAACATGTAATTGTGCATATTTTTTCCATATCTTTAATGCTTTGTTTCATGTAAGATATGTTGATGTCAATCATTTTCCCTAAATTGATAAGCTACAAACAAGCTTGTCTTGGTGTTTGCAAGAAAAGGCCAAAACATCAAAAAAACAGTTGTAGATATTTTTATAGTGCTTTTTGTTGTTGTTGAGATATAAGAATAATTTAGAACTGGATGTTTCTGTAGCGTTTTATTGTATTTTTTGTTTAATACAAGTTAGATAGCCATTTTGTATTCAGATTCTTTTTTCATTTTTCAGTAAATGTTATTTACCACCTACTTTTGTTTGTCTTTGAAACAAAAAGTATAAAAAATGAGAACTGTTGAACTGAATTTCTGTCAAACATGTTTTAGTGGAAATGAATGAATGATAATACAACAAATTACAAAAGCATGAAGTACTGTAATTTTGGATACTATGAATGTGTAATCATTTTCAAACCAACATTCTGTAAGTCTGTTGGGTTTTGTTATGTCCAGGTTTGACAGATTGTCTTTCATGATTGGTTGTTTTCTTTTATACATTTAAGTTGTTACAAAGGTAAGAGAGATTATTACTTGCTCTGATTGAGTGAAGAAAACTAATATTGTAGTTTATTTTTAAAATAAATACCTTCTTAACATTTCATGTAAGAGAACTTTTAGTCACTCAAGTTAAATTAGTCAGTGGTATTTTTTTGAGTTTGTTATTATTATTATAGCTATGAAACTACAGTGATTTTTGTAATGTTTGTATGTTACATTGAAACTTTGACGTGATTTTAAAAATACGTGATTACGAAGTTTGTTTCACAACTATTTTGAAAGAACCAAATATGAGATTTATCAGTTTTAATTCTTGTATTTTAGGTGAAGTTATAAAGCAGATCAGTTTGGATCTTAACTTTCATACTAAGTGTTCACTGTTTTTTGTTAAATTATTCTCTTGGCCAACTTAGCTAAGTAGTATGATGAAGAAACGACCAAAAACAAGATTATAGTATCACTTTTTACAGCAACAGTCCAATGAATTTCACTTATTGTTGTTTGAAATTGTTATAGTTTTATATTATTGTATTATACGAATATAAAAAAAAATATCTGCGTGGCCTGATTCCATATTCTCCATTAGACTTTCAAACAAATTTACATGTGTGTTACTTGTTGTGAGAATAGCACTGTGAGTAGAAGGTCGCTCCTGAAGAACTTGCAGAAACAAAACTTTGAGCGAAATAATGAAAAACCCTATTCTGGAGTTCATGATCGTTTCTTCATCGTATTACGTTTTTAAATGTATACTATGATATTATTGCTGTATTAAAAGTACTTCTACATATGTTATATGATTCACACATATTTTCCGCCACATAACGTCATAGTTCTTTATCCGTGCCTTTTTTTCTCGCGTGTAGTATCGATGGGTATGAATTATACATGTTACAAAACACATTTTTCTAAACTAGTAATACAGCAAATTGTTTTTGGGTCCTTGGCCGTTGGTTACAGGGTTTCTAATATAATCACACCGACAATATTGTGACTAATCCCACTAATTATTACTTGGATTACATATTTATTTTACATGAAAATTAGTGATTCTGCCCAAAAGTTTGGTCATTTGTTTGTGTGAAGAAATATTTAGATCTCGCATGTGAAGAAGTTGGTAAATTAATGGTTAAAACAGTGGGCTTAACAATGTTTTTCCAGCTTGAGCCTGTTCAACCACCTTTAAAAAGTTACTGTTTCTACCAGAAAACCTACTCGTCAGTAAATGTAACACGAACCTTACAATGCTTCACACAAATAACTGAAAATGATAATGCTGAGAGCACAGTTGTTAGCGCGTGAAACTGTCTCTTTTCCAATAAATCTCTGCATACTTACGTTTCTAAAGTTTACCAAGTACAAAATAAGTGACAAAGGCTCATTTTATTTATCTGTTCTAAAACAAAGTAAATACAAATTTGTAATCATATTTCAGAATATAAACTCAATTTTTTTAAAATCGATCCATGTTCAAACTAACTAAAAACACCATAAATTAAACTCTTGAACCAGAGCGTGTAAGAACCTAGAACTTAAAAAATAATAATGAAATAAATTACTAAGCGATGTTACGGTTTCAGTAGAATGGGCCTGTTATGTATAACATTGTTTTTTCACTATTAGAAACAGGAAAGCGTTTTTCCAACAATACAAAAAAAAAAAAATGTTGCTTAATCAGACAACCAAAAGAAAGTTGTTTTTTTTCTATCATACTTTTGGTTATAAAAGGAATGTCTTCTTATTATGCCCCCCAGTGGCACTGCGGACTTACAACGCTAGAAACCGGGTTTCGATACTCGTGGTGGGCAGAGCTTTGTGCTTAATTTCAAACAAACTTATTATTGTTACGTCTCCGTGTGTTAATTAATTTTCCGTAACTTCGTTCCGACGAAACTTAAGCGACACAAGTT
>NW_013666098.1:183452-184777 GCF_000517525.1 Limulus polyphemus | reverse complement strand
TAACAATATTCAAACTACAATCCACATTGTAAAGTAAAGATCTGTGTTGCACAACAATATTCACTTTGTGAACGTTATTTATACTTGTGTGTACCTTAATTTAAAGCAGCTTCTGGAATGGTAAAACTCTAGGAACAGACGTAATTTTTACACAATTTATCAGAATACTAGTGTAGAAGCTCGTAAAAATGACGGGAAATCATTGTTGAATGATTAACGAAAATTATAGAACTTAACTAAAACGAATTTGTCTGTGCCACCAAAAGGCACATACTCTTCACGTATTTATTCAGTCTCGAATAATTCTTTAATCACCACATTTTTAGTAAAACCTACACAGAAAAATGAAATGTTATTGTGAACAAAAGTAAGTGTGCACTCTGAAGGAGGCTTAAATAGCACTCTTGAGATTTTTCACTGTGTTATAGGTCAGGAAGTAGAAAACTTTCGACTGTACAAAGGATAAAAAGATATTTGGTAGTAATATACTGTTACGACAGCGGAAGTCACGTGACTCTGGTAACACGTAATGAGTATCAAGAAGGATCGAGGAACATCACGAATAATCCAGTATTTGCTAGACGCCCTCTATTCCTGTATATAAGCGCGCCAGATAAAGCGAGATAATTAATGGGAACTGGAATAGCAGACAGAGAGATTGAAGATATAGACAAATAATCGAGTCAAGCCGTAAGTAAAGTGTGTAAATCATTGTGAATTATAGCGTGTGTTTAAGTTAATGTAACGTAAGGGTTGGCTGAAACACTACTTGGTAAATTTTATTTTGCTTTTGGCTACAACTCAATGGATTTCAAATTAACGACTGCAGAAGTGGCCAAAGTTGGTGGGATGAGCCCGAAATGTGTTCAACGGATTCTCCACAGATATGGTTATAGTTGCAGAGCATCTAGACGGAAGCCCTTATTAATATCTGCCAACATAGTCAGACGAAAGAAGGGGGCAAGTGATATGATGACCAAGCCTCTGGACTTTTGGAAGACCGTATTGTTTTCAGACGAATCAAGATTCGCTCAGTTTTCGGACAGTGGAAGGATATGGATCTGGAGAATGCTTCACCAAGAGTTTTGGTTCAACAGATTGCAGCCAACTGTGAAGCGTGGTGGTTTTAGCGTGATGGTTTGGGGAGCTGTTTGGGTTGGTGGGAGATCGAGCTTAGTGGAGTGCGTTGGCAACATAAATTTTGCGAAATACGTCGAAATATTGGAGGAAGGACTCTTGGCACTTTATTCCTCGGGTTTCGTGAACAAGAACCCAACGTTGTTCCAGGAAGATGGAGCACCGTTTCACACTGCTAGAAACACCCA
>NW_013666098.1:168282-182568 GCF_000517525.1 Limulus polyphemus | reverse complement strand
AGTGGCGTTGTCCTGGTCTTTCGTATCCCCAACAACTTCCAACATTCATGGAACACAGCTGATTCAAAGTTACGGCCTTGATTCGAATGCAGTTTGTATGGCATATCAAATCTGAAGAAGAAATCACTAATAGCCGAAGCTACAGTTGTAGCTTCCTGATTTGGTATTGCATATGCCTCAGGCCAATTGGGGAAATAATCCATCACCACACAAAATGGTGGTCCCAGTTTGCTTATTTTTACCGTAAATTTGCTTAGAGTTTTTAAAAACAAAAACCATCAGCGGATTTATTTGGAGAAAGATATAAGGTGAAGAAGTTGCAAAACTTGAATTCAACAACCTTAGCAGCAGCATTAAGTAACTGTTTATGTTAAAACTGAGGCTATAACTGCAATTACTCTAAATGTATAATGAAACAGCAATGAAGAATATGTAAGTAAAAAAAAAAAGTTTAAAAGTTTTTACAAATGGTCCCTGTTTTTACTGAAATGGAATGAGTTTTGTACTGCATCATATATCGAATTATGTATATTAAAATAGTATTAGTAGTGTTATTAATGATTGTCTTATAACTACATGGTAAAGTGTTTATAGTGCTACTTATTATTTTCTAAATTAAATTCTTATTGAGTAAAGTTGTATCTTGAAATAGACACTCGTTATTTTTTGTATGAAATCGGAAACATGATAGTATTAGTAACCGTTGCTAAACTTAAAGTACCGGTGCGTATCGCTGTACACGTAGACTGTACAGTGGGGTGTATATGATAATATTAATATATTGCATCGTATTGTTAATCATCGTTATTCATTAACTTAAACATTAATTCACTTTATGTTTTTACCTGCAACTGTTAAAAAAGTGAAATTAATTACAATACCGATAGTATTTTCCTCTTTTGTTTTTGTGTGTAAGTTGTAAAAAAATATTGGGGACCGTATAGCCTATATAATATAGTATAGGTGTAACTGTACATTGTAAGCTAGTTACACTGTAATTATTGTAATCAAGAAAGACGTGTAACTCGTAAGTAATTTGGTGTATAAATAACATTGGAAAATGTCGATAATTCTAAAGTTAAATTCAGTGTAACTGTTTTGTTAGTGAACACGATGCTTCAACACTACTGAAGTGAAACAGATACTGAGATAGCCTTCTCTGAGTGTAACTTGTAAGTGTAATTGAATTGTGTTCTAACATTATTAAACACGTATCTGTGAAGATGTAGCCTAGACCTAGCTATGTTATTCTTCATCAGAAGTTTTAAACTTGAAGTTTGGGAGAAAAGATTCTAGTTGCAAAAGAATATATAGCCATAATTTAAAACGAGTATAAATATTTGAATAAGACATGGTTTTCTATCAATATGTTGTATATAGATAGAAAATAAATTGTTTTAATACAGCTATAATTAAAATATATTTAAGAAAGAAGCTAATACAATTGTTGTTTTTGCTTCTAATTATGTTGATTTGGTACATCTTTCTCTTTCATCAGAGAACATTGCTGAATAAGGTAAAGATAAAAAAAAAAAGCAGTAAGATTTGTACAAGTGATCTTAATTAAAAGTATTTTTAGTTTATTGTTAAGAAATTGTAATTTGTTTAATGCATAACAGATTTTTTGTCATATTAAAAATGGTAATACATGTAAGTAGACTTCATTCAAGAAAAAAAAAATCATGAACATGTGCGAGTCAGAATGATAACTGTCAATAAGATAATTTTTTTTTTGCCCTGGTAATGTTTATGCATTTTTTACTTCACAAGTTACCTTAGTTTATGCTAAGTTTTATACATTTTCACTGTCAAACTTTACTGACCACCAGAAATGTTGCAAATGAAAAAATATTTTAAATACTTTGCTTAAAAACAGTTCCATTTGAAAATTCCAAAATATCTCAAAAACAACTGACAGCAGTTGTGAAGATTTACATAATTACCAAATATTTCTTTAGAGGGATTATTTTACAGAGACAGGTAAAGGTCTCTTGAGAAAAGAAAGATAGGTGACCTTATTGAGGTTTACAAGATTATTTGTGGGATTGATGAGATAAAGGCTTCTGATTTCTTTGTGCTATATTCTGAAGGTAAGAGTAAACATCTTTATGATTTGGAAAAAAAAAACATGCTAGTGTCAAGTTTAACAGGCAAAATAATGAAGAACCAAATGTTCCTTTGTAGAACTGGGAAGTTAGTGGAACTTAATGACAGATTAATCATTGGGCTCATTAATCAGTTACATATAATTAATTATTCTCGCATGAAGCTTGGACAGTTGGAATAATCAAAATAGTAATATTACTTGATTATTTTTGTGACATTAATTAACGTAATCATACTTTTGATTAATTTATTACTTTATGTGACACTAATCAGTGTAAATTATGCTTGTAGATAATTAGTTATCTCGATTTAACCCTCTAACTCAAGTCCCTTGTCCATATGTTATGATAAGTAAAAGTTGCAGCTAAATACAAGAGAAATTCTGTATAAGTAACATAGCAGTTTTGAACAGTGAAAAGCAGTAACCCTTGAGCAGTGATCAACTAATTGCAGTAATTTTTTGTTCTACAACCACTAGATTCCAACACTTAACAAACAAGAGACCTAAACTGTAGTCTTGTAACTTACTGGCTCTTTCCTGAGCCTCCACTCTTTGTAGGTTTTATTATATTAGCAGTCATTAGAAATTAAACAGAATCTGAAAGCTGGTCACTGATTTTTATATTCCATCTTATGTGTTTCTCAGGTAACACGAAGTGTAGTTTATTTATCAAACTTTGTTATGTGTTAGAGAACAGTAATAAAAACCTAAGGAAAATTAAGATATGCCTTGGTATCATAAATGCCAAACCATTTGTCAAGTTGATGAGACAAGAAAAGTTCCCCTCCATATCTATGCTGGGTAGTGTTTATTATTGTATAATCTCCAGATAAACCTTAACATCTTATCAACACCAGATGTTAAATGTCTGTATTTGCTAAAAACATTGTCTTCAATAATTTGAATAATTACTTGCAGCAAAGTGTAAAAACAACTTACTGAAAGTTAATAATATAAGCCTCTTATTTATTCAGCCTCAAGATATACTCTGTTCAGAGCAAATACATTTTACCATCTTGCAATTAACATACAGACAACAAAGGATCATTTGATATATCAACACTGTCTTCGTACATCCACCCTTGGGAAAAGTAAAAATTCAAACCCACCTTTTATTTTTGGGAAATCATTGATTCATTCATTTAAACTTTTGTAAATTGCTAACTTCCATTACTGCTGGTGGCAAGTAATTCAATAAACCAGTCACAATGTCTCATAATTTAGATTGTATTTACTACAGTCAGGCATATTTTCTCCAAATTTTGAACTTGTGTCTTCGCATCTTATATTCAGGAAATAGCACATAGAAATCAGAGGCCTTTATCCTATTGATTCCCAGAATAAACTTGTAAGCTTCTAGGAAATTACCCCTTTCCCTTCTCAAGAGAAATAAATTAAGATTTCTTATCTCTATAAGACAACCCTAGCTTTTCTGGAATCATCTTAGTTAACCCTTCAATTTTTTCCAATAAGTCAGTACCCTTCCTTAGATCAGAAGACCAAAACTGTACACAGTCTTCCAAGTGAGGTCTGATTAATGATTTTTATAGAGCTATTACTTCTTTTTACACAACAAGCAGAAGTTCTGTGTCATATCTTTGAAGAAACATCTTGAAAGGTTTAAATTGTTTATTTATGGCAAACAAGATTTCTGTTGGTGATTTTCACAATATTTTCTGTTTATGGTACCTAGTAAATATAACTGATTTTCACCCAAGATGCAACTAGCAAGATGTCAAAAGAAAAACAAACTGCACATTATATTTAGTTATAATGTATTATTCCAAGCTAGTACAATGCTTACCCTGATAATTTTTAATTTATAGCTACAGACGTTTGGACCAAAATGTAATAGCCAATCCAAGCATGTAATTTAAATGTGAAATCAACAAATAATTAAAAACTACAGAAAGTATACATCAAAACAGTTAATGAATTCTTCTTGTGAAAAAAGTGTAACAAATGTATGTTAATTTCAATATTTTAATTTATTGTCCTTTTATAGAAGACAAACAGTGTAATTTGGTTAACAGAATTATAAGTACTTATAAGTACTATCAAATGTACATTTTATTATTATAAATGTACATTTTAATAATTAAAGTATATTTTCTTCTCAAGGGTCTTAGCATGATCTTGTGGTTAAGATGTTCGACTCATAAGCTGCAGGTATTAATCCCATTAGATGCTCACCCTTTCTGTAATTGAGGGGTTATAATGTGACAGTCAATCCCATTTATCATTGGTAAAGAGCAGCCAAGGATTTGGATGGTGTTGACTGTCTGCCTTCCCTCTAGTCTGTCACTTCTACATTTGGGATGGCTAGTGCAGATAGATATCAACAAACATTTTCCCTTTAAACATATGAAAAGCCTTATGTTTGAAATAAAAACTTTGTTGCCAGTTTTACAATTTGCCAAGTAAATTTTTTGTAACTATAAGATTTGGACTTGGACTTACCTTTTTTCACTGCTGAAGCCAAAAGCATAAAGATTTCCGATTTTGTTACCAGTTTTCAACAGTGATAGTTTGTGTATAGATCACCCCATTATGTCCAAAATTGGAAATTTGATTTTTTTTATATATCATGTTCTGATCAGAAGTTAATATTAATTTTGTATTTATAACTTTGTTGTTTATGGTAATTAAACTAATAATTTCCTTGACTGTTTACAGAAAAACTAACAATTA
Source organism: Limulus polyphemus (assembly GCF_000517525.1). Taxonomy (NCBI): domain Eukaryota; kingdom Metazoa; phylum Arthropoda; class Merostomata; order Xiphosura; family Limulidae; genus Limulus; species Limulus polyphemus. The sequence continues at coordinate 177,770 of NW_013666098.1, read as the reverse complement.
ATGCTTCTTGACATACAACATTCTTTTTATGAAACTTAGACACTTATTGATCAGTTCACCAACTAACTTGATGTTACAACTTGATTGACTGAATGAATGATCAGTAGCTTGTTTATTCAATACTCCTTGATAACAATAGCAGTAATTATGGTTATCACAACAAAAGTATTAAACTGTGATTAATCCAATAATTAGACATCAAGTAACTGGTGGAATTTGCAGCTGTGTAATGACTCTTGTTTCTTACATATACAGTGATAAATATTATTGAGTATAAGACCAACAACAATAGAATTAAATATCAAGTTTCAAGCTAGATATGTGAATTTCTTTTTTCAAAAATAAATCAATCCTTTTTTTAAAAAAAATAATCACCAAAGTCATAAAATAATCACAAATGTCAAAAGTGTCGACTGACAGGGAAGTAATGCTTTTAATAGATTGTACTTTGAGAGGTTTTTTGAATTTTTCATACTTTACTTATACTGTAATATAATAAATATGTTTTTATTTGTACAGAGATCTCTTATAGTGTTTTATTGTTAAACAACTACCGAAGAAGGTAGAATGAAGATTGTGTTTCTCCATCCTGATTTGGGTATTGGTGGAGCTGAAAGACTCGTAGTAGATGCAGCATTAGCTCTGAAGTCCCAAGATCATGAAGTCAGTTTTGTCACTGCTCATCATCATCCCAGTCATTGTTTTCAGGAAACTAAAGATGGAACTTTCACTGTGACGGTAGTTGGAGATTGGATGCCTCGGAGTTTGTTTGGCGCATGCTATGCTTTGTGTGCATATGTTCGAATGATAGTGGCAGCTTTTTACCTGGTGTTTTGTAGTGGCTTAAATCCTGATGTTATTTTTTGTGATCAGATTTCAGTTTGTATCCCTGTCCTTAAACTAAGTAAGGCAAAGATTGTCTTTTATTGCCACTTTCCTGATCAGTTGCTGAGCCAGAGACAAGGTTGGTTGAAGAAACTCTACAGGGCTCCACTGGATTGGTTAGAAGAATGGACTACAGGAATGGCACAAACTGTGTTGGTCAATAGTAAGTTTACAGGTAAAAACTTAACTGGAATTTTCAAATTTTCTTTTTCCAGTGTATTAACTATCTTCTACTTGCCTTGCTTGAAAGAGTGGGAAAGTACTGTCACTTGAGAGTACTTGAATATAACAAAATAGAAAATTAGAACTCAACCAGGGAGGTAGTGCATATGTGTGCGTCATATAATTTTTTACGAAGACAATATTCTAATACAATTGGAAATTGACTTGGTATAATCAATTACCTGTCATCATCAGTTAGTGACACATTAAATAATTGATTAATCAAAGTACAATTAAACTTATTAAAGTCATGAAAATAATCAACCAATTACTTCTGCCACTGAAAGTGGAAGGAGGTTGTTTTCACCCATGTGTGTGTTTAGCAGCAAGATTTCTCAAAAACAACTGAATGGATTTGGTCAAAAGTTTGTATACCTTTGGACTATGACCCAACCTAGAAGTGCTTAGTTTTTGGAGGGTCAAGGTCACAAAAATCTAAAAAATCCTTATCTGTTAATATGGGGGACCAATTTTACACAGAAATGATTGGATTTTGATGAAACTTGGTGGACATATGTAGAATATTATTCTTCATTGTTTTGCCAAAAATAGTTTGTGTCTGTTGATAATGACAGATATGTGGACATATTTTCGTCTTTTTTTGAGAGCCAAATATGATCAATGCTCTACTGAGTGCCCCTCTAGTTATAATTAAAATTTTCAATTATTCCAACATCTAAGTAACTGAAACATCACCATTATGATTTCTCATCATTACTTTTGATTAATTCAAGGTGGTTCAGTTTAATAAGTTAGGGTCACAACTCATGAAAATAATCAACTGATTGGAAGAAAAAGTTTGTAAACTCTATGAAAATCACATTTTCAAGAGAAACTTAGTTAAGAGATTTTAATCTCTTTCTATACGATAGCATTTCCATCTCTAGAATCATTCTAGTAGCCTTCCTACAAAGTCTTTTCAATAAGTCAGTATCCTTTCTTAGATAAGGAGACCAAAACTGAATTTGATATTGTGAGGCCTAACTAATGGTTTGTAAATTAAAGAGTGGCTGGAAATAAAGTCAGAGAAGAAAAAGTCACAAATTTTGTAATACCCAAACATAATGTAAAGTAATAAAACAAAAATAATTTTAAGTTGATTATTTATTGCAATAATAGCATGATGCATGATATGTAACATTACAACTTTTCAGGCATATATGATGTCAGTCATCACATGAATGAATGGAATAATTCAATAATCTAACTTCTATGAAATTAAAAAATATAAACAAATTTTCAAATTGTGATTTTTTCCCCTACATTTGTAATAAATAAATAATTACCACTTTTGATGTGTAACTGGTATGTGACATGTGTTTATAAATATATGCTAAATTTCTATTAGCTTTACCACTAGTAGCTTGATGGGAAGGCCTTTGTTTTTTTTCAGTCGTGCTACTGAGCAGATTCTCTTCTTTATTTACCTTGTGATCTAAATTATGATAATACAAACACTTTACCTTAAACGTATTGTAATTAAAAGTCACTTGCCAAATATTTTGTACAACTCTGTTATTAATACTTACTCTTAATTCTGATTTGTAAGTGATTTAAATAGAATTGATTACATTTACAATCCACTTACTGGTTCGTACGTTAACAGTTGTTGTTCAGGAAGTTAAAGGTATTAATAATGTCTCAGCTAGCCTGATATTAGATGAAAGGTTTCTTTGGAACTGGGTATGACAGATGTAATGTGCTTGACATATGATATGAAGTAAAAGTCAGAAAAAACACACTTTTATTCTCAGGTAATAATAAAAATTAAATATTTTATTCAATGTTTCACAATTTCAGCTTTGTCAGTGCCAGTGGTACAAACCTTGATGGTAAAACATTGATGGAAATATAAGGTTTCTTTTGTTACTATTATCTGGAGAGTAAAGGTAATTTTTCTTATAATTTTATTGCCAACATGTTGAAGTCTCTACAGTATGCGTTATAAATTCTAAAATGCAACATAGTGATGTAACATTTTTCTTTGCTTTCACTCATGTATTCATAGAATTACCAATTGATCCAACTCATTGTTTGGTATCCATTATCCTCAGTACAACTAGAAATACCCAAAGCTTTAATGTCATCCACATATTTTACTGATTTTATCCCTTTGAATATCATTAATGTAAATAAGAAAAAGCAAATCTCTAAGCACTGACCCCTAAAACACACTACTAGTAATAAAGGTTCAGTGTGACTAGTGTCCATTAATAACTTTTTGCCACCCTTCAGTCTGTTTATTAGCATTTTGTCAACTCCCATTAATGTGATTATCTTAGCTAATATTTTGTATGGTGCCTTTTCAAAAGTTGTTTTTAAAATACAGTTCACACCCTTTTCATCTTCTACATATTGATTAATGCCATAAAAAAAAAAGCTAAGACTTTCCTTCTAATGAGTCCATGTTGAGTTTCTTTTATGATATATTTATTAAATTATTTTTAAAGCTTTTATGAGACTCTAGAATTTTAACAATATAAAAGTAAAATTAACTGGCCTATAATTTCCATGGCAACTTCTTATCACCTCTCCCCTTTAAAAATAGGAGTAATGTTTGCAGCTTTCCAAATTTCAGGAACATGTCCACTGTTCGTTGACCTATCAAAAATGATGGAGCCTTGCTTAACCTTCTTTAAAACTCTGGGGAGAATGTTGTCTGGTCCTGTTCCTTTATCAATTTTCAATCTTTTTACTTACCATCTGCATGATTCAATTTAATTCCAATATTTCCTGTAAAATGTGAGGAATATTGCTAACATTAACTCTCATAGAAAAAGAAGAGAACACTTATAATCTCAGCCATCTCATACTCTTTGTCAAAAACATTGCTGCCAGTATCTTTTAAAGGTTAAATCCTCTCTTTAGCATTTCACTCATCTTTAAAGTACTTTCCAAAAACTTTGCTATTTGTTTTAACATTTTGTGCCAGACAATTTTCATAAGTTTTTTTTTTTGATTTTCCAGAAGTTCTGTAAGTTTTCCATCGTGCCCTTCAGTTTAAACTTAGTGTTTATTTTTCATCTTATTCAAGCTATTCCTAGTGGTGTCCCAGTTGTGTACTATTTTGTTTAGTATAATAATGATACACTGATCTGATGCTACAGAATACTAGTGGACTTCACTTCAATAAATAGTGCTTGTGTTTTGCTAGCTGAAGTATTTCGCCAGACATTTCAAAGCCTCCAGAATGTTCAGCTTCAAGTTCTCTACCCATCACTGAATTTTTCAGCATTTGACTGTCCACTTGAAGGTGACCTAACTGACCTTAACTTGAAGGGTGTCAACTGGGTGTTTTTGTCAATTAACCGATATGAAAGGAAAAAGAATCTTGGGCTAGCCATTCAAGCTTTAGGTAGTAATGTTTTTAACTAAATCATTAGTTAATGTTTCTTTCTGTACATATGTTTGACTATTATTATTAGACCTAATGTTAAGTAATATTTGACTATTGTTGGGCCTAATTGTTTAGGTAACATTTGACTGTTATTGTTGGGCCTCATTTTTAAGGTAACATGTACAGTAAGATTTGGACCTATTTTGTTGATTATACTATAATAATATATAAGATTTATATTTTTTAATTAAAATTTTAAATGCAATTCTGAACTGGAAATTTATTCAAATTTCTAAAGCTAGTAATAAGAGGGTTTTCCATGGTGAGAAATGTAATGCTGTAAGAATATCTTATGTTATAGTGCATACAAGCTGAGGTGTCTGTCCTTTGTCCGGGTTATGAACTTAAAAAAAATGTGTGGGTGGATGCTATGATAAATAACACAAAAATCCTAACTTTCACACAATGTATTTATAACATAACATGTGATTACAGTACTTATTATAACCTCACCAGAAGTTTTCTATAAGGTTTAAAAACTCAATATGTATATACATGTACTTACAACATGGTATACACTGTGTGATGGTCAGGGTGACTTTGTATTAAGAGATAATGGCAAAAATAGTGGCAGTAGGGGTGCTTTCTGTTACCCGCTTTCAACACTCAACTCTTAATGTCCTTCCACAGTGTTTCACATTATTAATTAATATACAGTTAATGGCCACAGAAGTGTCTTACTGGACAAAGTTGAAAGGTCATGGGTCAAAGTAGGAAGTTGGTATAACTCAAAAAACTGCTCTTCATGTCAGCGTTATGGTGGCTGTTGGATTAGAAACTTCAGCTGAGTTTGTGTATTATTGCAGTTTTTTTCATTGCATTCTTTTGTAGAGTGTGCTAGCACACTCTCTCAGATATATATAAGATGTTTGTGTGCCCTCCTCCTACATTTTGTATATGTTGTTATAGAAAATTTAATATTTTTTGTGTAATGGTGTGGAATCATACATGAATGTAGTTAAAATTAACTTATGCCAAAGATAAATAAATACTCAATAACAGCAATAATGGGGTGCTGGAGGGGTTGTTAAACCCATTTTAACATGTCCCTTATTCCAAGATATCCCACAAAGTTTAGTTGAGATTGGCCCAGTGACCTAGGAGTAGTCAGATAATGGAAAACAGACTTTATATATTTATGAAACTTTTGTAGGATGTTTGATATGTCTGTTAGTAGAACATTTTTACAGGCTATCTAAGATGTTTATAATTGACTCATTTCATCAACAATAGACCACAATTTTATAAATTCAAGCAACTTTGATTTGTGTTGGATGTTGCTCGGGTCATAAGGTATAAATTATTTTGTAGTGGGGCTAAACTGAATACATTTTGTAGTGTGTTAAAATTATTGTGCAGTTTAGTATTTTGATATTAGATTAAAGAACACAAACTTATAAGATCTTTGTTTTTGTTAACAGGTAAACTTCGGAGCATTTTGACACCTGATGTGGGAAAACAGGTGCATCTCATCATGGCTGGTGGGTATGACGATCGAGTGAAGGAAAATCTTGAGGTTTTTATGGAACTGCAGCAATTAGGAGAGGACTTAGGACTTACAGAATCTCTTAGTTTCTTAAAATCACCTTCAGATAAACTAAAGCACTTATTACTTCACAGTTGTACAGCTGTTCTTTACACTCCAGAAAATGAACACTTTGGAATAGTTCCATTGGAGGCAATGTACATGTCAAGACCTGTGATTGCAGCCAATAGCGGAGGACCTCTAGAGACTGTCATTGATGGTGAAACAGGATTTTTGTGTCCACCCCATCCTGAAAACTTTGCAACAGCCATGGAAAAGTATGTAAAAGATCGCAGTTTAGCAAGAGAAATGGGCGAAAATGGGAAAAATCATGTCAGACAACACTTTTCATTCCAGCATTTTGTGGAACAACTTTCTAGAGCTGTATCGAAATAAGAATCAAGAAAAAAAAGTACTATACATTTTCCAAGCTCTGTTGAAATACAGATGATCTTACTGTACTTGGTTGTTTCTGTATTAATAGCAAATGTAATTTTGAATTATATAGAATCAGAAAATAACTCATACTTCACATTAATCACTTTTATTTTTAAAGGTATGTGTAAACCGTAAGAACTGCAACTTTATAGGCTTTCTACTGTGTATGTATATATAGCTTAACAACTTTTGCAGAAAGTAATAAATTAAAAATAAAATAAGTGGAGTTTTAATTACCCTGTAAATTCATCATGCACATAATCACAACCCATGGATTATTTGCAGAGTGGGAGCAATCTATCTATAAAGACTAACCAACAGGTAAAAAAGGATATATCAACTAATTAATAAGAGAACTAGGCTATTTTGGCTTGTTTATGTAACAATGGAGCAAACCAAGTTCATTTGTGGAAATGGGCACTACAATGAACAAGACCTGGTTTGAGGATCTGAAACGCATGAACAATAGATCTGTTTTTCTGACCCACCCCATCTTTTTAAAGTGATTGGTAATTGGCTGCGAGATACAGGGTTTCAACTAACTTATCAGTTCAGAGTCTTTGAAAACTTAAAACTGAATGAACATGAGGTTAAAATCTGTCACTAACTGACTGACAGGCAAAATATATATATTGTGAAAAACTTAGCATCAAAATGTTAGATTGGCTGCAGAGTTGTTGTCTCATATATCTGCAACTGTTCTTCGGCGTGACAAACTTGGTTCAGATTTTAACTAGGATAATTATATCAAGATCATCAATGATTTGATGAACACTTGGATAATAATCCAAAAGTGGCTTTCTTGATGAGGAAAATTGTAACAAAATGTATGATCCAATTAAATCAGTGAGGTGCTGTGGAAAAAGTATCCAGTGTTTTCAAAAAGCACTTGTAACCATCGGACCACTACAGTTCCTGTTAACAGATGTCAAGAAAAGTGTATGTGGTATATTTTAAACCTCACGTGCAACCAAGATGTACTGGAGAATATTTTCTATAATTGCCTACAAGAGGAGGAATAAATGATCATCCAACTTCATTTAATGCACTGTACAAGCAAATAATTATCATTCTAGGAAACAGTCCAGGACTGGTGCTAGGTAGCACAAACTGTGCAACATCAGATAATGATGATTATGTTACTGCAAAACGTATTAAGAATTTGTGAACCCAAGCCCACCATCACATATAATTCAAATAGTCTGGTAACAGCAATTGATGATACACTCAACAATATGGCAAAAGAAAATATGCCAAACAGAGAAATCTGTTATAACTCTTCAATATTTACTGAAATAGAATTCGGTGGTGTGTAATATTTAGTTTGAGAGTTTCGAAGAAACACAAAGATGCACATCAAAAATTCAGGGACCATGTTTACAAGACAGAGTCAAAGGATCACAATTATTCCTTGACATCGTGGGAACAATAACTTTCCTATGGCAGACATACTAAATTTCCGCACGAATGACTGGAATCAACGGAAAAACTGAACACAGCCTTTACTTGACATCGTGCGATAGCTAGAAACGTAAAAACTGAACACAGCCTTTATTTGACATCACGGAACAGACAGAAACGTAAAAACTGAATACGGCCTTTACTTCACATCATGTGACAGAGAGAAACATAAAACTGAATTCGGCCTTTACTTCACGTCATGTGACAGACAGAAACATAAAACTAAACACAGTCTTTACTTGACATCACGGAACAGATAGAAACGTAAAAACTGAACACAAACTTTTCTCGGCATCACGGAACAGACAAAAAAACTGAATACAGCCTTTACTTGACATCGTGTGACAGACAGAAGCGTAAAAACTGAATACAGCCTTTAATCGGCATCACGGAACAGACAGAAACGTAAAAACTGAACACAGACTTTACTCATCATCATGGAGTAGGTAGAAACGTAAAAACTTAAGCATTGGGAGTTTTGATGAAAGAGGTAATTGTTTGGAAAGCGTATGTTAACTGCATCTTTCTGAAAGAATTTTTAACAAAATTTTTGAAAAATGCCAAGGCTTAAGTCTTCGTAATTTTGTGGAAAATAACTTTTATTGAAACACGCAGAAAAGTGCGTAATTTAATCCAAAATTAAATGTGAAGTCTCAGAGTACGTATATTTCTTAGGAAAAAAAAATCACCAAGCTTGAACATTAGGAGTATAACTAGCGAATTCGTAGGCGTATGGTCCACATTTACTGCTATAATGCAAATTTAATTTATTTAACCAAGTTACGAACGGTAATTAGTAGGCCTACTATTTATGAGCTTTAATGTAAAACAATGCCGCTTTTGGGGAATCCCCGTAAAAGTGTTTTCGCGAAATACCAGTGTTCCATAATAGGATGGGTGAAAAGTTTACCTTTGTGCATACCTCGGGGCCAAGATGATTCGTTTGGCACCATTTTGAAGTCGGTAGGACCAGAGGTTTAGGAGGAGTTACGTGACATACACACACATAGTGAATTTTATTATACAGATGAAAACTCTTGCGAAGTTTAAACAGGAGTTTTCTCCTATTCAGGATGAAAAGTGAATTTAAATTTGGAAAAAGCGTACCGAACTATTATAATTAGCAATATTTATTTAAAACTAATCTTAACGTGGTTTATCTTTTCTTGAAAATTAAAGTAAAATCGAAGTCATACGGAATTTCCACGTCATATTACGATTAAGCTTCGGGAGTTTGATGAAAGTAAGTTTTTTTTTTTGTTTAAAGCATACATTAAGTGCATCTTTCAACAGAACAACACGAAAAAGAATTTTGAAAACTACCAAGGGTTACGCCTTGGTTATTTCGATGTAAAATTACTTTTTGAAAACGTAAAAAACGTGCGTATTTTGATGCAAAATAAATTGTGAAATCTCAGATTCTTTATACTTTTTAAAAAATCACCAAGCCTTGTATCGTAGGAGTAAAATGAAGAGAAAAATGTATATATATACACAGCGTGGCCACAAGTAAATAGACACCACCTTTTCAGAAAAAATGAAAATTTTCAGTCATATTCA
>NW_013666098.1:162742-167355 GCF_000517525.1 Limulus polyphemus | reverse complement strand
AGTGTATATATATTGAGAAGCTTGAAAAGGAATTTTCTCTTATTCAAAATGAAAAAAAAATAACGTAGAGGTGGTTTAACTTTGGAAACAAGCAGAATGAACTTCTAGGTTTCGAAGTTTTGATTGAAAATTCCTATTTTTAAAGCTCTCAATGGTTTATATTTGCTTGAGAAGTAAAGTACAGATTTCTGTACTGTTTATAGCTCAAAGTTACCTCAAAACTAGCTCAGTTTTTCTGAACTGAAACCAAGCTTATTACAAATACAAAGCAATAAACAGAGACATCCAGAATAAACTGGAAGAAAAACTACAGAAGCCTCAGTGTCAATTCATGCACACGTCACTGTTAGCAACAAGTACTTATGGAAACACTGAAGGGACAATCTTGTTCATTAAACTTTTGTACAATTGCCAGATTGCAGGATGATTCCTTTACTACAACACTGGTGCTGATGTGTTCTAAACAATTAGTAAAGCCCACACACCAAAAACTAAAGAGGTGTTAGTTCATGATACAAGTCATTCTCTTGTTGCAAAGAATTTTGCCCAAACGGTTTTGGTTGTGGGAAACTTGTTCAATTTAAATGATTTTATGACTATTACAGTACATGATTATATTATACATTAGCGACCCCTTAATTTTCCCAAATGAGGGCCAAGGCCGCCTTGAGGAGTCACCTATTTTAACAACTTACACCACTATACAGTAATGTGTTATCTGTCAGTCAGTTAGTATTGTTACGTCTCCGTTCGTTAGTTAATTTTCCGTAAAAATTCTTTCCGGAGAAACTTTACCGATACAAGTCCTTTCTTAAATAAAACTGGTTTATTCTTTCTGAATACAACTTTGCGATACACTTAATTTCAACAGTCGCGCTATAACAAACGCTTAATTCACAACGAATGTCTCACGTACTCAACTCAACAATATTCTGTCCGCAGTTCAATTACACATTGTTCCCGTCGCTTCTTGGCCGGTCTTATATATACAAGACTACCCCATATCTAGTTGTCTCCTGACGCTTCAAGAACGTTCTAGAAGCGCGTGGCGTGTTACTAGAGTCACGTGACCTCCGCTGTCGTAACAGTATGTTTGTATAAGGATTCAGCCAGGCGAGCAAATTCTTTAACTTTAGAACCTTCAGGTTTTTGTAAAAACCTTTTGCTTTTAGTTGTAGCTTAACACTCATGTTAACCTTGATTTTAATAAACGTTGTTGTAGAGTGCTTTTAGCTGATGTCAAACTTTTAGCTTAAGCATTTGGATTTTTCCCATGTTTCAAAATGACTTTTTGGGATTATTTTTCATTTCACTTTGAACTTAATTTTAGAACAGCTTATAAAAGTTAACACACTTAGCTGGTAAGAGGAGTCCACCAGTGGAATAACGGTAAATTTACAGATTTGCAATAGTAAAATCCGGGGTTCAATTCTTTGTGGTGGACACAGCAGATAGCTCAATATGTCTTTTCTCTAAAACAAACAAACTGGTAAGAGAAACTATTAATAGTTTTATCACATTTCTTGTCAGTTCACATTCATTGAACACGCACGTCCTTGTTTTGCCTTTGTGTGAAATAAAGATTTTGTTTCAATTGTACATTTGTTTACCGTCTTTTTCTGTATGAGCACCTCAGTCAGGGTTTGGGAGAAACACACTCCTCGGCATCCTTGAACTCTCAATTAGTGAACCTTAACTGAGGTAAATACACGAGCCGTGCCGTAAAATACCACACTGTGTTATTTACCTTTAATAAATCTAGCCCTGAAATTCGTTTCTCATTTTCAGCTGTGGGTGTGGTATAAGAGTGACAGTTAATTCCATTATTGAGTTAAGAGTAGCCGTGTAGGTGGCGAATGCTGTTGACTGGCTGCTGGATAGTATTAAATTAAGAACGGCTATGCTTGAGCCTTGTAATCTTTGACCAGGTTGTTTAGCCAACGAGGTTCCGTTCAGGTTGAAAATACGATAATACCAGTTACATTACGCTATTCTGAATAACAAGATTATAGAATAATCTTAAAACTATTTCTGAGTTAATTTTTCTTTTTAAGTTTCGTCTATTAAAGCTCAACATTTTTAATGTTTGATTAAACAAGGGATATTTATCAGAGAAAGAATTAAGGAATGTTATCTGAGAAGTATAATACATTAATCAATATTTTACTTTCTCCATTTTCGTAACCTGCAAACGTGTAACATCTTATTATAGAAACTGCACCCATAAATATACATGCAGGCCCTTTGTACATATCTAACTGCACAGACTTCGCTGGTGCATTGCCATCTACTGGAAAGTATTGTTGCGTCAGCGAGGTCACGTGACTAGTATCACGCCACGTCCTTCTCGAACCTTCATGAATGCCCTAGCATTTACTAGACATGTGTTAGTCTTGTATATATAAGACGTTCACAACGTGACGGGGGACAGTGTAATGAGTAATTGAACTGCAGTCAGAGAGTGTGTAATTGAACTGAGTATTGTCGAAGTCGAGCACGTGAGACGTTCGTTGAGACTTATAGCGCGACTGTTGAAATTAAGTGTATCGCAAAGTTATATTCAGAAAGAATAAACCAGTTTTATTTAAGAAAGGACTTGTGTCGCTAAAGTTTCTTTGGAACGAATTTACGGAAAATTAACTAACGAACGGAGACGCAACAGTATAAAGATTAAAAATAGTGATTCCATAAAACTGAATTCTCGGCGTAAGTCAGTCTTTAGTACTGTTAAGAAAATTAATTATAAACAAATATAAAGATAGTTTGCGAGTAAAATGTATTGTCAATAATGTGCCGCCAAACGTGTAATTTTTAATTCTAAGAACTTATGAGTAAAAAGTGAAGAAAAATATGTTAAGCATATTGATCTGCCATATCTAGTGCCGCTGAGGCCTATGTTAACATTATATCAAAAGGTTGAAACTTTATAAAGTTGCCAGTAGATGGAAGTAAAGTACCTTTTCTTTTGCGTTAGATACAGGTTTCATGTTTACTTTTTATATTAATATTACACTTGTTTTACATTAAGGTTTGCATGATTTCAAAAACATGAAAATTTATTACAGTTTAAATAACGCCGTTACTCATTCAAGTGATGAAAAACGCTATGTTTTTCTATACTTACTACACGTCTCATCTAACCTATATAAAAGCCAGTGTGTGTCGCGTCACATTACGCTTGATTTCTCGAAATAAGAGGAGTCACAAAAGCCAAAATGCATTTATCCGGATAGAATAGTTTGATTACTGTTTCCCCATTACGATTTTAGCGACGGGGGTACAAGGGGGCCGAGAGGGATGTGTCTTGAAACCTTATAAGTGTAGTGAGTGTTGGTACAATAAGCCTAAAACATAGATGTAGTGTGGTATCACCTAGCCTAGAGCCAAGTGTGTGAAATTTATCATGAAAGTAAAAGTATCGATTCAATTTTAAACTTAAATCATTTATGGATTAAGCTATTTTCTATTGTATTACCATCGTTTTTAATACAAAAACAAACCTCTTTAATAATAAGAAATTAACAAATATTTTTCCAGTTTTATTGTCTATACATTTCATTTTATACTTTTGGTACATAAACTAACAACAATATTAGGTTATACTTTTTTTGCTGGGCAACATGACATAAAAGCCATTGTGGAACGTAGTGTTACCAAAACGCACTGGCTTTTCTATATATTAGAAATTGTAATTCTAACTAATTTTTACCAATAATTATTCTATGAATACGCCACGAATTCATTTCATGAATGATCTTAATTTTGATTGGCTCACAAAGGAATTTACCAACGTTTAACTGCCTCGACTGCACTTTTCTGCTTCTTTGTTGTTCAAGCTTGATTTCGCAAAATATATTTATTTCATTTAGCTATGAAAAGTGGGGGTGGTAGTACTTGCCCCGTCATTTTTGACGAGCTAGTGTGTATAATAATAAGTGTTTCAGTTGATAAAATTGAAATCCCCAAATCGGAAGTTGGCTCGGCATGGCCAGGTGGTTAGGGCGCTCGACTCGCAATCTGCGGGTCGCCGGTTGGAATCTCCGTCACACCCAAACATGCTCGCCCTTTCACCCGTTGGGGCGTTATACAGAGACGGTCAATCCCACTATTCGCTGGTGGGTGGTGATAAGTAGCTGCCTTCCCTCTACTAAATTAGGGACGGCTAGTGCAGATATCCCTCCTGTAGCTTTGCGTGAAATTCATAACAAACTGATTGGAAGTTAATATTAATTAGACAGCACTACAAATTTTGTCACTAGTGGATTTCAACCTTTTCACAGTCTTTACTTAGATTTCTATCAATTTATGATCTACAAATGCTCATTAAATACAAAAATAAAATATAGATTAGATAAGGTATTGTTGAAACAAGATTTTGGTTATCTGAGCTTGAATTGGAAAAACAGACTGGGCGTAGCTTAATGGTTATTGTGTCAGGCTGCGTATCAAAGGTTCTTAATTCAATACACGGTAACTCTGAACATGTTCCGCACTTTCAGCCGCCAATGCGTTATAAAAGTGACAGTAAATCTCGTTATTCGATTCAAAGAACCGGATAAAACTTTTCCTAACTTTTTCGATGAATTCAAATTCGATGACGAGGAACCCACTTT
>NW_013666098.1:161115-161837 GCF_000517525.1 Limulus polyphemus | reverse complement strand
GTATGGAAGGGCAGTGTAATATTATGTAAGTTATTAATTGTATGGAAGGGCAGTGTAATATTATGTAAGTTATTAATTGTATGGAAGGGCAGTATAATATTATGTAAGTTATTAATTGTATAGAAAAGCAGTATAATATTATGTAAGTTATTAATTGTATGGAAGGACAGTGTAATATTATGTAAGTTATTAATTGTATGAAATGGCAGTATAATATTATGTGAGTTACTAATTGTATGAAAGGGCAGTATAATATTATGTAAGTTATTAATTGTATGGAAGGGCAGTATAATATTATGTAAGTTATTAATTGTATGGAAGGGCAGTATAATATTATGTAAGTTATTAATTGTATGGAAAGACGGTATAATATTATGTAAGTTACTTAATTGTATGAAAAGACGGTATAATATCATGTAAGTTACTAATCGTATGGAAAGGCGGTATAAAATTATGCAAGTTATTAATTGTATAGAAGAGCAGTATAATATTATGTAAGTTATTAAGTGTATGTAAGGACAGGGTAATATTATGTAAGTTACTAATTATATGAAAAGACGGTATAATATTATGTAAGTTATTAAGTGTATGGAAGGACAGGGTAATATTATGTAAGTTACTAATTATATGAAAAGACGGTATAATATTATGTAAGTTACTAATTGTATGGAAAGACGGTATAATATTATGTAAATTACTAATTGTATGGAAAGACGGTATAA
>NW_013666098.1:142106-160143 GCF_000517525.1 Limulus polyphemus | reverse complement strand
ATAGGACATTTCCTGATGAAGCAGATGAACCCCACGTGAAGCAGAAGCCAACAAGACGAAGACCAGTACGGAAGAAGATACGTCCCGTAAAATTAAGAGACTTTGTTGAATTGTAATTTTGTGTTTGTAATTCTGTACAGTTAATTAAGTTATTGGTTTATTGTATGTGGTTATTGTTCGTCCAGAACAATATTAAGGAGGGGGCGAGTGTTGCATCAGCGAGATCACGTGACTATTCTCACGCCCTCTGCTTTCTAGAACTATCCTGTACCTTGGCGAATGCTCTAGCATTTACTAGATATAGGGTAATCTAGTATATAAAAGAGGGTGACAACGTGACAGAATAATGTGTGTATAGATAGTGAGTAATTGAACTGCAGTCAGAAGTATTGTTGACGTTCGTTGATATAGCGTTTGTTATAGAGCGACTGTGGAAAATAAGTGTATCGTAAAGTTGTATTCGGAAAGAATAAACCAGTTTTATTAAGTAAGGACTTGTGTCGCTAAAGTTTCGTCAGAACGAAATTACGGAAAATCAATTAACAAACGGAGACGTAACAACGGTATAATATTATGTAAGTTACTAATTGTATGGAAAGGCAGAATAATATTATGTAAGTTATTAATTGTATGAAAGGGCAGTATAATATTATGTAAGTTACTTATTGTATGGAAAGACAGTATAATATTATGCAAGTTACTAATTGTATGGAAAGGCGATATAATATTATGGAAGTTATTAATTGTATGGAAGGGCAGTATGATATTATGGAAGTTATTAATTGTATGGAAGGGCAGTATAATATTATGTAAGTTATTTTTAGTATGGAAAGACAGTATAATATGATGTAAGTTACTTTTTGTATGGAAAGACAGTATAATGTTTAAAGAAAATCATTTTGATCAAATATGTAGGTTCTTAACATTGGGTTCGCATTTGAAAAGATGAAGTTTATCCTAATTTACGAAAAGTAAATTTATTCATAAGATCAAATAACTTATTGGACCTTTAATGGTTTTCCGCACGCAGACATAAATTATATAATTACAAGCCTAAAACCTAAATTGCTAAAGACCAAATAACACAGTCGTTATATTCTGCCTATCTCCGATCGCTACATTTAAACCTGAAAATATCCAGCGTAAGAACGCGTCAAACCGGAACAAATAGTCTCATTGCATTGTGGGAAAACCGCTGGAAAACGAGCGTAAATCTTCGTCTTCCCAAATCCTGGTGTAGGACTTTGAAAGTATCTTTGTTATCTAATATAGATTTGGTAGCCATTATATATTTGACTTTAAAATTAAACCCGTATTTTCATTCTATAAACTGAATAGATTATTCAGCATCAATTGTTTGAACAACAACACCAGAAATAGACACTGGATATCGAGATTGTATAAAATCTACAATTCTATTAACTCAAATAATTCAGCGCCCATTATTTTTCTACGATCGATTTGCGAAGGTTTTGAATGCAACAAATCAAAAAATCGCGCCAACTGCTCTCTGTAATAGGTGATCAATAAAAAAAACACAGAATTACTCTTTGTATAACACACTTCAAAGCTTCTAGGAACTTTTAATATACACTGTGCAAACAGTTTAGACGATTAACTATAAAGAATCTCTGAAATCTTCATTAAAAAATTACCCCACTGAAAATAAAAATAACGGAATCCTGTCTAAAATAAATAACAATTAAACACCTTTATATCGGATAAACCGGGATAGAAATTAACCTCAGATTTAAGGATCACCTTAAAGGACCTTCACCTGGTATTGAAGATAAAAAAAAACATATTATCACTGAAACCAATGTAGAAACATTCGAAGAGGACGTAACATTAAATGACAAAAAAAAAAGAAGGATTCTTTGATCCACCTAGGCCGTCCTATCCACTAAATTAAATCAAACAATAAAAAAGCCAGCCCTTGATCAGACATAAACAACAGAATACAACTGGAGAACTATTAATAAAGTCACCAAAGTCAACGTTAAATAAATATGCAGGAACTCTCTTTATCTATATTAATATTTTATCCACCATATTTTACTAAGTTAACGCCACCTACAAAACTTGTCCCTGTACATACTGTAACTACATTCCCCATAAAGGCTAAAAATACAGTTTCATTAGAAGCTAAAACTGTAATCCCCATACAGGCTAAAACTATAGTCCCTATACAGGCTAAAACTATGGTCCCCGTACAGGCTAAAACTATAGTCTCCATAAAGGCTAAAACTATAGTCTCCATACAGGCTAAAACTACAGTCATCATACAGGCTAAAACTACGGCCCTCATACAGGCTAAAACTACAGTCCTCATACAGGCTAGAACTACAGTCCTCATACAGGCTAAAACTACGGCCCTCATACAGGCTAAAACTACAGTCTCCATACTGGCTAAAACTACAGTCTCTATACTGGCTAAAACTATAGTCTCCATAAAGGCTAAAACTATAGTCCCCATACAGGCTAAAACTACAGTCATCATACAGGCTAAAACTACGTCCCTCATACAGGCTAAAACTACAGTCCTCATACAGGCTAAAACTACAGTCCTCATACAGGCTAAAACTACGGCCCTCATACAGGCTAAAACTACAGTCTCCATACTGGCTAAAACTACAGTCTACATACTGGCTAAAACTATAGTCTCCATAAAGGCTAAAACTATTGTCCCCATACAGGCTAAAACTATAGTCTCCATAAAGGCTAAAACTATTGTTCCCATACAGGCTAAAACTACACTCTCCATATAGGCTAAAACTATTGTCCCCATACAGGCTAAAACTACAGTCTCCATATAGGCTAAAACTATAGTTTCTTTAGAAACTCAAAGTACAGTCCCCATACAGGCTAAAACTAAAATCCCCTTAGAAGCTAAAACTACAGTCCCCATACAGGTTAATACTACAGTTGTCTTAAAAGCTCAAACTAAAATCCCCTTATTAGCTAAAACTTAAGTCCCCATATATGTTAAAACTAGAGTTCCCATACAGGCTAAAACTGTAGTCTCCATAAAGGTTAAACTATAGTAACCATTCAAACTAAAACTACAGTCCCTGTACCTACTGAAACTTCAGATATTACACAAGCAGAAATTAAAGTCATCATACAGACATAAACAGTTTTATTACAAACCTAGCACACAGTGACTTGGTCCTAGCAACACGTGGAGATTCGGAGATCTAGTATGCAGAATAACAGATGTAATTATTTGTTGTAGGTTGAATGAGGTTAGGACACGATGTGAAATCGAAAGAAAACAAAAAAACTTTATTAGCTGATAATAAACAAAAGAATGGCTGATCATTTGAATCGAGGACTATGCGTTGTCACGTGGATGTAAAATAGCCAAGACTTCAACAGTGAGTTCTGGATCTTCCAAGATCAGATACGAAACAGTTAGAAAATGTCAAACTGCGTAGCTGACCAATCAGAAAATTGTATCATAAAACTCTGAAATATATCTTTTCCATGTGATAGTCGCACAAACAAAAATCTAAGTAGGTCACAACTATTCTGACCAATCAGAAACCTGTATCACAAAAACTCTGAAATATATCTTTTCCAAGTGATAGTCGCACAAAGAAAAATCTAAGTAGGTCACAACTATTCTGTGATTGACGAATGTACGAATGTAGCACGTGACCTCGACAACACTTAACAAATTTGATACGTGGAAAAAATTAAACTTTCATACGAAATATTTATTACAGAAAAGTGAGATCTTTGTGAAAACCCATTTTACGGAGACAGAGATCATGTTAGTTACAAAAGTTCGTTGTAGTAAGGATGGTTACGATCATAAAAACAAAAACTCGTGCTTGTTATACTGTTAAATCAGCCACTGCCTTAAAAAAAAAAAGACACAAATCAACCTCGTGGTCTCACTTTAACAGACGTCATTCAAAGTTGCAAATAACCATATCGTCATTTGAGCCAATTTCTTCTCCTCCTATTAACCATCTATTACACATTGTAACACACAGGTAACAAATCTAAATGTGTTGCTTAATACACATACATATGCTTCAATTCTGTAGTTTAATGCTGTTATTTCCAGGTAAGTCTAAATAAACCATGGAATTATTTTTGTTCGTTCATCAATTGAAATGTCACTTCTTGGTAACGTACACATTTATAACTTAATAAAATATATTTCACACACACACACACAAATTGTGCAATGTAGACCTATTTAAGTAACAGTTTCAAATAAAATATTTTTTTTCTACCGAATTTTCATAATGCGTGCAATAAAGGATTAATAATTCCTCCATATATTTCTTTTTAAACGTTGATATTGTACTTAGCCCCTATATGTGTAAATATATATATACAAAATTCGTTTCATTTGTTTTTAAACGTAGAGCTACAGAATGGAATATCTTTGCTGTGATCACCTCGGGTTTTGAACGCCGAATTTTAGCATTAGGGGCGCGACAAACTGTTTTTCTTATTCGAAACTGAATGTGAAGATAATATATTTATTATTATTACTAATACAAGCTGTTTGAAGCATGTTGAAAATGTACTTTAATTTTAGAAACTCAACGGCAGATGACCTGAAACATCTGTACTGATTTCATGACTTCTGAGCATTTATAACTAGGATATATTAATACCATATTTATATTAATTAATGAGTAACCGAATATTTTTGCTCCCCGGTGGGACAGCAGAAATTCCGCGGTCTTAATATCCGAATTTCGATTCCCCGCAACGGACAAAGCAGATAGCCCAATATGGCTTTGCTATAAAACAAACAAACCGAATATTTTTCGGCACTAAAAATAGAGATATTTAGATTATGTTTGGTATGTTTCTATAACAGCAAACGACAGTGTTTCGTAACGTTATTGATTTGTTTCCTACGCGTGTAAAGCTTTCTTTTTTATTTTCTACAACTACCTGCAAAAAAATTCATTACTGAAAACACAACACCAACAAACGAATTTTACACTTTATTGTTGTGGCTTTTTCAGAATTTGTAGAGCGTACTGGAGGAATTTAGACGTTTTGGCAATAAAGTTGAAATAAAACTACATTTTCTCTCATAAATAACAATATAAGAAAAATAATATTTCAGCCAACGTTTCGCCATTGCGGCTTCATTAATTTATTATTATCTACAAAGAAAAGGTAGTTTTTTAAAACTCTGTTGTCAAAATTTCACACTTATAAATACAGAATAATTGTTAATTTCCCAAGAAGGAGGCCAAAGGCCGCCTGGAGAGATCATCTGTTTTAACACAGTAGTGTGTTGTCTGTGAGTTAGTCAGTAGACACTAAAATGACGTCACATAAGGGACGCTTAACGTTGCAATGTGTAGTGTCGTGAAGTCAGTAAAACGTGCACATGCCACGAATCACAAGAAGAATTATGCACTGTGTAGGCTACAAAGCATGACATATGAGCTCCAAAAGCAGAAATCAAAATATTTGTTACTCTTAATTTTGGTTTTATTTACTCTTGAAACAAAAATCTTTCGGGAACCCTGCGGAAGTACATGTAGTACAACTTATTTTTCGCATAAAAGGAAAATTATTTCAATCAAACTTTTATAGGAACTCGTAATGGTTAAGTTACACATACAACAGATAAATAGATTTGCTTTGCACTAAGAAAATAAGAAACTTGATAAACATTGCAGCTTTAGGGCTAGTAGTACAATAGCGGGTGGAATTGACCTCCCTGGAAAAATGAGAAACATAATTCTTTCTTTATTCCTTCAGCATATGTATATGGAAAACTCTGCCCCTCCCTGGAAAAATTTCTGCGGACGCCATTATGTACAACAAATTCTGAAAAACAACAAAATACTGAGAGAAAGTTTAAAGTGTGTCTCTGGGGATGACAGAACATAAAAAAGGTTAAGTTTGTACTAAAGCATTCTTACATAGCATCTAAAATAGTTTAGCAAAATTGCCCTATTAAATATTTTCCTTTATATATAATACTAGATTCTGGAAGCCGCAATATCCCGTTATCCCCCCCCCCCTCACCCTCTCTGTTGTGTCGAATAAGCGTAGAGAAAGACATGTACGTGCTTGTGGTAATGCGACACACGTCTCTGCTTATGCTCTTTAATAATATGGGTGTCAGAATCTTATGAAATCCACCGGCAATCCAAATCCACCGGCAAATATGAAAAAGACTACGGATATTTGAAATAGAAATTCTGCGGAGCATCTTTTACGAAAATGTAAATCAAGTATTTGTAAAAGTGACGTGCACAGGGGGAGGGGTGGGGGTGCTGCCTTCCTCAAGCCCTGCCTTCCTGACGTTTTGCCTAAAAAATGCCATGTATTTTATTCTCTGTCAAGGCTCGGCATGGCATGGCCAGGTGGTTAGAGCGCTCCTCTCGCAATCTGCGGGTCGCGGGTTCGAATCCCGTTATACCAAATATGCTCGTCTTTCAGCCGTGGAGGCATTATAAAGTGACGGTCAATCCCACTATTCGTTGGTAAAAAGAGTAGCCCAAGAGTTGGCGGTGGGTGGTGAAGACTAGCTGCTTTCCCTCTAGTCTTAAACTGCTAAATTAGGGACGGATAGTGCAGATAGCCCTCATGTAGCTTTGCGCGATATCTATAAAAGAAAAACAACTACAAAAAGATACACCTGATTCCACACATTGCTCGCTGCGAGTTATTAGGAAGGAAAAAAGGTTATTAAAAACAACTTTCACGCTTGTGATAAGTAAAATTACAGTTCCCGTATAATTACCTATTGAAATTCGTATTAATTATTGTACTGAAGTAAAAGTTCTTGTATAATTATCTGGAGTGTAAAGGTCGTTTTTTATAACCATATTATAGAAATAAAAAAGGATTTCAGCTTTAAAATGAATGAAACACAGGGACTTGTAGATTTTTACAGTACAAAAAAAATAATTGTGTTATAGTCACTTTAAAACGGTAGTACTTATAGTCACTTATACAATTATTAAGTGTTAATATGTAAAAAATTTACTGTTCAATCTTTAGGTCATAAAAGTGTTTTGTAAGACCAATTGAACAAGGAATATAAGAGGATCTGCTTGATTCTTATGTATTTTCACCCTATGTATACCAGAGACAACCCATAATTTCACAGTGACTATGACTACTAGCGTTTTAAAGTGACTATAAATACTACTGTTTTAATGTTACTATAAATACTATCGTTTTAAAGTAACTATAAGTACTAATGTTTTAAAGTGACTATAACTAATAACTACTACCGTTTTAAAGTGACTATAAAGACTACTGTTTTAATGGAACTATAACTACTATCGTTTTAAAGTGACTATAACTAACAACTACTAGCGTTTTAAAGTAACTATAAGTATTACTGTTTTAAAGTGACTATAACTAACAACTACTACCGTTTTAAAGTGATTATAAATACTACTGTTTTAAAGTGACTATAAATACTATTGTTTTAAAGTGATTATAAGTACTATTGTTTTAAAGTGACTATAACTAACAACTACTACCGTTTTAAAGTGACTATAACTAACAACTACTAGCGTTTTAAAGTGACTATAACTAACAACTACTAGCGTTTTAAAGTAAGTATAAGTATTACTGTTTTAAAGTGACTATAACTAACAACTACTAGCGTTTTAAAGTAACTATAAGTATTACTGTTTTAAAGTGACTATAAGTATTACTGTTTTAAAGTGACTATAAGTATTACTGTTTTAAAGTGACTATAACTAACAACTACTACTGTTTTAAAGTGATTATAAATACTACTGTTTTAAAGTGACTATAAGTACTATTGTTTTAAAGTGACTATAACTAACAACTACTACCGTTTTAAAGTGACTATAAGTACTACCGTTTTAAAGTCACTATAAATACCATAGAGGTAGTTCTGGAACTTCTGGATGGTAAATATGATGGCTAGACATACTCGTTCAATCACAGAGTAGTTCTTCTTACTACTCAATAGCTTTTTACTTACATACTGGAAATAGTCCATCTTCAAGTTCTTGTAGGAGTACTGCACCAATTTCAATGTCTGAAGCATCGGTCTAAATGAGGAAAGGTTTGTTGAAGTCTGGCATTCTAAGGATTGACGAACTTCCTAACATGTTCTTTAACTTCTGGAATGGCATTTGCTATGGTTGTTTCCTCTTGACCCTGTTAGGTTGACCTTTCTTGGTCAGGTCAGTCAATGGTGCAGCGACTTCAGCATAGTTTGGGATGAACTTCCTGTAGTATCCTGCTAATCTTAAGAAGTATCTGACTTGCTGTTCGGTTGTTGAAGCTGGTTCATCTCGTATGTGGATTAACTTCTCCTCTTCCGTGGCTATCTGTTGGTTGCCCACCTTGTGTCCAATAAAGTCTAGCACAGAATAACCAATGTAGCACTTAGATGTTCTAATGATCACATCCGCTGCCCTCACTCGCCTGAACAGCTCTCTAAGTTTCTTCAGGTGGTCTTCTCATCTGGCTGTGTTGGTAAGAATGTCGTCCATATAATGCTCGATGTTGATGGCTATGTGAAAAATTCCCCATCATGCAGTTGAATGCTGCTGCTGACCTGACTAACCCAAACGGCATTCTCTTAAACTGGTAATATCTGTCTGGTTTCACAAAGGCTGTCTTCTCTTTAGAAACTGTCTCCATCAGGATCTGCCAATAACCTTTACTGAGGTTTATCTTGAAGAAAACTTTTGTCCCAACTAGTTTCATCATGATAGCCTCAGGATTGCTCATAGGTATGGTGTCGAACTTCGTCACGAGGTTCAGCTTCCGGAAGTCTATGCAGAAGTGGTTTGAGCTATCCCCCTTTTTCACGATTACGACTGGTGAACATTAGGGTGAATTTGAAGGCTCGATGATTCCAGCTTCAAACATTGCCCCGACCTCCTGCTTGATCACGTCTCTCATCACATAGGACATCTGGTAGGGCTTCATATTGACTGTATCCCTGGTCGTGGTCTCATTTTTGTGTTGCACAAGGTCTGTCTTGTCTGGTCTATCTTTGAAGACATCTTTATACTGGCACGGTAGATCTTGTAGCTCTTTCTTCTGCTTGCCAGTCAGTTCTTCACTGATGCTGACGTCTTTGTACGTCTCATCTCCACCCATTCGTCGTAGGTCTTCATATTCTATGACAAAGTCACTATCTTCTGGTTCTGAGTCTACGACAGCTACACCTGCATGCCCATCTGTGTCTCAATACCTGCACCCATTAGGTCTTCTTCCCTCTCAAAGTACTTCTTCAACAGATTGGCGTAGTAGATATTGGTCTTCCTCATCCACTTTTATAGTCCATTCAGTTGACCAATTCTTGCATTCCAAAAGGTCCTTTTAACTGCAGGGTGGGTTTGTTGTTATCTGTAGGTAGCAGAACCAAGACCTTCTGCCCGACCTTGAAACGTTGATCCTCTTGTCAAAGAAATGCTTCTGAATGCCTTGAGCTGCTTACAAGTTCTTTCGAACAAGTTGACAGGTCTCTTCCAGTCAGTTTCTGAGTCTAACTCATACTGATATGTGTTCCTCACTTCTGACTCTTCTTTTCCTGTCCACAGCTATTTCAATAACTGCATTGGACCATATACCGTTCTTCCATAGAGCAACTCGAAAGGTGAAAAACCTGTACTTGCTTGTGAGACTTCTCAGGAAGCAAATAACATTGCCTGCAGATACCTGTCACAGTCACGTGATCTCTCCTGGCACATCTTTTTCAACATACTCTTTAAGACTCCATTGACTCTCTCACAAAGTCCATCATATCTAAGATTGTATGGGTTGGTAAAGAGTTGCCTAGTGCTGATGAGTCTGTACACCTCTTCAAGCCCCCAGTGGCACAGTGGTATGTCTGCGGACTTAAAACGCTAGAAATCGGGTTTCGATACCCGTGGTGGGCAGAGCACAGATAGCCCATTGTGTAGCTTTGTGCTTAATTCCAAACAAACACCTCTTCAATCAGTTCTGAAGTAAACTGGGTTACTTTGTCACTCAGGACTTCTTTCAGAAAGATTGTTCTGCAGAACATTTCTAGGAGAGCTTCTGCTACCCTCTTCATCTCTATCATCGGCAGTGCTATAGATTCTGGATAACGTGTTGCATAGTCGAATATTGCTAGCACATACTGGTTGCCCTTGTCAGAAACAGGTCTGATCAAATCCACAGCTATTCTGCTGAATGGCTCTTCTATGAGAGCCATTTCACCCAGTGGCACCTTGCCTACCTTCCCTCTAGGTATTGTCCTTTAATAGATGCCACATGACCTCATAATCTGGTCACATCTTCAATGATCCCAGTCAATGGAAGTTGCTAGTGATCCTGTCTGCCATTTTCTTTGTTCCTAGGTGTCCTCCCACAATCGACTCCTGAGTCATCTTCATCACTTGAGTCCAGTATTCTGTTGGTACTATGATCTCTTCAACTTTCCCAGTATAAATGCCTTGATAGATCCGGTACAAAACTCCTTCACAGTCCTCTATTCTGCAAGTCCCTTCCCTTTGTCTTGTGGTCGACTTTCTCCCGGGCACTGTCCCAAAGTTTCTGCAGTGAAAGGTCTTTCTTCTGTGCTTCCTTCAGTTCCTGTATACCTACATTCTGGATTTCACCTTTCGAGACTTGCATGGGCTTGATGTCATTCTTGCTATTCTTTTCTTGAGCTCTAGTGGTGACTGCAGGTGCTTCATCAGTCTTCTTTTTGTCTGGTTCCTCCAAACTTTTACTGTCTGGTATATTTTAATCACCATGTCATATATTGGTGCCCTCATACACATGGTCTCAAGATCTCCCATGTAGTATGTAGTGTCCACTTTATTCTGCCTATAGTAAACTTTCTCACTGTCTCATCAGTCAACACACACAGATATACCTTACCTGTCACCTGTCCATCAGATACTAGACTGGTTCTCACTGCTGCAATGCTGCAACCAGTGTTTCGTAGGACTTTTACTTCCTTGTCCCTGACATAGCCTTCACCTAGTGGCATGTTGTGATTTGTTAGCACCTCTCGATGCTTTTTACATGCTCCAATCACCATTGACACTGTTGACCCATTTGCTAACTTAAGCTGACCATCAGTTATGCACTGTTTAATCACGGAAACAGTACTTCCTTCTTGTTGTGAATCTAACGGGTTTCTTCTGGCAGCGGCATCCATGGTGATAATCACTCTTTTCTTGTTTCTTACCAGCACACCATCTTTTTAGGTAGTTCCACCTACTTTAAGTTGAAATTTTTGCTATTGATTGTTGGTCACAAATTTGCACTCAATCACAATGTGCCTCAGTTTATAACATGTATAGCCCCTCTTTTCCCTTTTGTCTGTTAAGTTCTTGTCACTTTTGGTAGTATCCTGATTATTCTTGGACTTGCCAGTTATACTACCTCCAGGGGCTTCTATATACTGTTCTGTCAGCTTGATCATCTCGCCCAAGTCTTTTGGTGCCCTCTCCTTTAGGAACAGTGACATGTCAGTTGAGCACGTGATTATGAACTCTTCACATATTAGTTGATCTTCCAGTCCTTCAAAACTATTTTAAAACTTGGCCATGTCAGCCCACCTTGTGAAGTATTGTCATAATACCGTTTTGAAATTACTATATCTAGTCCTGTTTTAAAGTGACTATGATTACTACCATTTTAAAGTCACTATGGCTACTACCGTTTTAAAGTCACTATAACTACTAGCATTTTAAAGTCACTATGATTGTTATCATTTTAAAGTCACAATGGCTATTACCGTTTTAAATGGACAATGATTACTACAGTTTTAAAGTGACTATGACTGCTACTGTTTTAAAGTCGCTATTATTGCTACAGTTTTTAATGACTATGACTATTAATTTTTTAAAGTGACTATGGTTACTACTGTTTTATATTGACTATAACTACCACTGTTTTAAAGTGACTATTATTACTACCATTTTAAAGTGACTATATCTACTAGTTTTTAAAGTGACTATGGTTACTACTGTTTTATATTGACTATAACTACCACTGTTTTAAAGTGACTATTATTACTACCGTTTTAAAGTTGCTATATCTACTCCTGTTTTAAAGTGACTATGGCTACTACTTTTTTAAAGTGACTATGATTATTATCATTTTAAAGTCACTATGACTACTGCCGTTATAAAGTTAGAGTGATTATTATTAATTCATAGTGACTATGACTATTACTTTTTTAAAGTAGCTATGATTAATACCGTTTTAAAATTACTATATCTAGTCCTTTTTTAAAGTTACTATATCTACTCCTGTTTTAAAGTTACTATATCTACTCCTGTTTTAAAGTGACTATGATTACTACCATTTTAAAGTCACTATGGCTACTACCGTTTTAAAGTCACTATGGCTACTACCGTTTTAAAGTCACTATAACTACTAGCATTTTAAAGTCACTATGATTGTTATCATTTTAAAGTCACAATGGCTATTACCGTTTTAAATGGACAATGATTACTACAGTTTTAAAGTGACTATGACTGCTACTGTTTTAAAGTCGCTATTATTGCTACCGTTTTTAGGTGACTATGACTATTAACTTTTTAAAGTGACTATGATTACTACTGTTTTATATTGACTATAACTACCGCTGTTTTAAAGTGACTATTATTACTACCACTTTACAGTGACTATTATTACTACCGTTTTAAAGTTACTATGACTAGTACCGTTAAAAGTTATTATGACTAGTACCGTTTTAAAGTTTCTACTATTATTACCGTTTTAAAGTCACTATGATTACTAACATTAAAATGTCCATGATTACCATAGTTTTAAAGCGACCATGATTACCACTGTTTTAAAGTGACTATAACTACTACCGTTTTAAAGTCACTATGACTACTACCGTTTTTAAAGTCGCTATGATTATTACCAATTTAAGGCGACTATGATTATTATAATTTCAAATTCACTATGACTATTACCGTTATAAAGTTACTATGATTATTATTAATTTATAGTGACTATGGCTACTACCTTTTAAAAGTGGCTATGATTAATACCGTTTTAAAATTACCATATCTAGTCCTGTTTTAAAGTTACTATATCTACTCCTGTTTTAAAGTGACTTTAGCTACTACTGTTTTAAAGTGACTATGATTACTACCATTTTAAAATCACTATGGCTACTACTGTTTTAAAGTCACTATAACTACTAGCATTTTAAAGTCACTATGATTATTATCATTTTCAAGTCATTATGGCTATTACCGTTTTAAAGTCACTATAACTACTACCATTTTAAAGTCACTATGGCTACTACCGTTTTAAAGTCACTTTGATTATTACCAATTTAAATCGACAATGATTGCTACAGTTTTAAAGTGACTATGACTGCTAATGTTTTAAAGTCGCTATTATTGCTACCGTTTTTAAGTGACTATGACTATTAACTTTTTAAAGTGACTATGGTTACTACTGTTTTATATTGACTATAACTAACATTGTTTTAAAATTACTATTATTACTACCGTTTTAAATTTGCTATATATCTACTCCTGTTTTAAAGTGACTATGGCTACTACTTTTTTAAAGTGACTATGATTATTATCATTTTAAAGTCACTATGACTACTACCGTTATAAAGTTAGTGTGATTATTACTCATTTATAGTGACTATGACTATTAATTTTTTAAAGTGGCTATGATTAATACCGTTTTAAAATTACTATATCTAGTCCTGTTTTAAAGTTACTATATCTACTCCTGTTTTAAAGTTACTATATCTACTCCTGTTTTAAAGTGACTTTAGCTACTATTGTTTTAAAGTGACTACTACCATTTTAAAGTCACTATGATTATTATCATTTTAAAGTCACTATGGCTACTACCATTTTAAAGTCACTATAACTACTACCATTTTAAAGTCTCTATGGTTTTTACCTTTTTAAAGTCACTATGATTATTACCAATTTAAATTGACAATGATTACTACAGTTTTAAAGTGACTGTTACTGCTACTGTTTTAAAGTCGCTATTATTATTACTACAGTTTTAAAGTCACTATGACTACTACCGTTTTAAAGTGTCTATAACTACTATTGTTTTAAAGTGACTATATCTACTGCTGTTTTAAAGAGTCTATAACTACTACCATTTTAAAGTGACTATGACTACTATCGTTTTGAAGTCACTATGATTGCTACCGTTTCCCAGCTTAACGCTCCACTGTAAGGTTTAATCTTTCTCAGATTGTAAAATGGTCCACTAAAATTCTCACAATAATAAACGGTTAAATCAAAAAGTTTCGTCTCGAAATTCATTTTAAATAATGTTTGTAGTTTTATATAAAGATCTAGATGGAGTAATAACACGAGCTTGTTTTCGACCATGAACATGAACGAAGGTCTAAAGAGAGTTTGTAAATTATCTGTACATCAGTTATTTCTTGTAAAAATATTTAGGCTTAAGTAACTTATGAAGCCTCGAAACGCAACCGATAAGTTAGTTGAGTTAAAAGTTATCTTGTTGCTAAAGTTCACGTGATGTAAGTTTTGTCCAAATTTCAAAATGAACAAATAAATCAACTAACCCTTGATGTATAACATCTTTAGAAATGACCGTCGCCATTTTGCGACACTGCAATCCTTATACTGATGCCCACCCACAGTAACCAAATTTCAAATTTTTGGGATAGATAATGTTTTCGATGTTCAAAGTTCATTTTCAGTGCGAAACTTTCCTCCACGTTCCTTTGGAGAAATTTCAGAAATCAAAGAGATTCAGCACGTGGCGAATATTCTACTTTTCTGTTTCCTCCATCCATGGGGTTCCAATCCTACATAGTATTTTTCATTCATACCTTTTAGAGTTATATGCACTGTAATTATTCTAAATTTAAACGTACAGAATTAGGCGCGTTTTGAAGCGCACAAATAAGGTCCAGTAGGTGGGCCATGGGCTAAAGAGGAAACTAGGCGGTTTGAAACGGCTTCAGTTATGAAACTTCTGCTAAAAGACAGGTTGAACAATGCGGTACAAATGAGCTTACTCGTACGATATCTTGTACTTAGAGCATCTAATTACTTTTGTCCCTTTTATTTCCAAAAGGACCACTATTTTCTCAGCGTGATGTGCATCGCCATATTTCCACGTGGATGGTGGGAAGAGAGAGTATTTAAATCAGAAGATTTCGAGGAAACTACACCTTGGAGACAGCTTTTCTCGTTATATTCACTAAGTCTTGGTTTATTTCCCAGCTTAACTTTTCAAGGTAAGGTTTCATCTTTCTCATACTGTAAAATGTTTTATTAAAAAGTCTTATAAGAATAAACGGTTAAATCAGAAAGTTTCGTCTCGAAATCGTTTTCAAATCATGTTTGTCTTAAATATGGATTATATATAATAGAATCTTTTGGTTCTGACTAAGGACTAAAGTGAAACCACAAGCTTCGTTTAACAGCAACAGTTATTAGATAAGATCTGTTTAACAACAACAGTTATTTAGATAAGATCTGTTTAACAACAACAGTTAGTTAGATAAGATTTGTTTGACAACAACATTTATTTAGATAAGATCTGTTTAACAGCAAAGCTGTTTAGATAGGATCTGTTTAAGAACAACAGTTAGTTAGATAAGATCTGTTTAACAACAACAGTTATTTAGGTAAGATCTGTTTAACAACAAAAACTATTTAGAAACTTATACTTAAATTTTGAGAACAAGTTGAATCTTTTCAATTCAAAATACATAGAATATACGATAAACCGGAGAGCTAATGATAATTCATTCATCATTAGTTGTTAAACATCTGTTTTTCTGGATGATTTAATTATTTAGGTGTTTTGTAAATAACAGTACTTATGTGTTTTTTAATGTGTCAAACAATTTTAGCTTGACCAGGAGAGTGAGAAGTAATGAGCTGAAACAAACGGTACAGGAAATAGACGGCGTTATTTACTTTAACGTCACCATTAATGTGGTAAACTTAACAATCTTTTTCTTAACGTCACCGGTATTGTAGTCAACTTAACAATATTTTTCTTAACGTCACCGATATTGTAGTAAACTTAACAATCTTTTTACTCAATGTCACCGTATATCAGCTATATTGTTTCTGTGTTGTTATAATATCATAAATCTATTAGCCTAAACACACAGTACTGAAGTATATCAGCTATACTGTTTCTGTGTTGTTATAATATCATAAAACTATTAGCCTAAACACACAGTACTGAAGTATATCAGCTATATTGTTTCTGTGTTGTTATAGTATCATAAATCTATTAGCCTAAACACACAGTACTGAAGTATATCAGCTATATTGTTTCTGTGTTGTTATAGTATCATAAATCTATTAGCCTAAACACACAGTACTGAAGTATATCAGCTATATTGTTTCTGTGTTGTTATAGTATCATAAATCTATTAGCCTAAACACACAGTACTGAAGTTTATCAACTATATTGTTTCTGTGTTGTTATTATATGATAAATCTATTAGCCTAAACACACAGTACTGAAGTATATCAGCTATATTGTTTCTGTGTTGTTATAATATCATAACTCTACCTGCTTGAACACACAGTGTTGAATTTTATCAGCTTTGTTGTATAAATAAGTAAATATTTCTATATTTAACCTACGAAATTCCCAACAGAAGGTTGTGTGTAAAAAAAATATTCTAAGATTACGCTGTATTATCCGGAAACATTACATGTATATAAAACTCACACCGACTGATTTGATATGAATAGCGCTCTATTTTCTCATAGTTATAATATAAAACATTTTGTTTTTGTAATACAACATATTTTTTTACAGATGATTCACGGAAGGAACAGTGTATTGGCTCTGGTCGTTGTCACGCTGTTGACAATATTCGCTTCGGGGATGGCTCAAACGAGAACGATCCAACTGAAACCTTTCAGGGACATTGGCTGCAAAGGAGAATACGATACGTCCAAGTTTGCTCGCCTGAACCGAGTTTGTGAAGAATGCTACAACTTGTACGTAGCACCGGAGGTCGTACTTAAGTGTCGGTGAGGTTCAACTCTTGTTGATAGGAGATATTTACAGTTATACCTCCACGTCTGTTACTACGAAAAAATAACATGGTATTAGATAAGTTCCACCAAAAAAAAAACTTCGTTCTTTTAAAATTTCATAATAAAAGAACAGATTAATAGAAAAATGAAAAGCCGTTAGTTTTACTTACACTGCGATCTAATTAAGAAATCAATACATTTACAGTTGTTTCCGTTATAATGGGTTAAACAGACAGCTAGATACCTAGCTCAAATAATTGTAAACTAACAAAGAAGCAAAACTGTTTTTTCTTTTAAGTTTGAATTGGTAGTTGTGATAAATACGCCCTCATGAACATTAGTAGCGGACTTCTCCGCTAGGTGTACAAAGTTTCCTTTTGGAGTGTCCACAATAAACTCAATTGGCGGTATTTTTAAACTAGGACTACAGCTGAGCTGTTTTGACGAAGAACGTAATGAAGTCAACCATTTGTTTATGATAAAGTTATCTTTTGTACCGGGTTTTAACCAAATTTTGTATGTTGACATCTGAAATAGATCATTATATGGGAAGCAGCCGCTTGTGTTAAAATCCTAATTTTTACCGGATTTTTTTACCGAATTTTATATGTTGATAATTGAAATAGATAATTTTTGGGGAAGCAGCTGTTTATGTTAAAATCCTAATTTGTACTACGTTCCTTTATGCTGACACTTGGCACATAAAAATTATTTTACAAAAAAATGAACGTTGAAGCAACTTTCTGTAATACATGATTCACACTGCTGAAGATCAGGAATGTAATTAGCAGGTTGGCTAACGTTCTGTTGACAGGACAGTTTATTTTTGTTAGACTGTCTCCATAATCTGGCCATTGTTTTCAAAACACGTTTTTCTTTGTTAGAATGTCTCCAAGATCTGGCTATTGTTTTCAGAACACAAATTTCTTTGTTAGAATGTCTCCAAGATCTGGCTATTGTTTTCAGAACATGTATTTCTTGTTAGAATGTCTCCAAGATCTGGCTATTGTTTTCAGAACTACGTTTTTTCTTTGTTAGAATGTCTCCAAGATCTGGCTATTGTTTTCAGA
>NW_013666098.1:135805-142005 GCF_000517525.1 Limulus polyphemus | reverse complement strand
GGCTATTGTTTTCAGAACACGTTTTTTCTTTGTTAGAATGTCTCCAAGATCTGGCTATTGTTTTCAGAACACGTTTTTCTTTGTTAGAATGTCTCCAAGATCTGGCTATTGTTTTCAGAACATGTATTTCTTTGTTAGAATGTCTCCAAGATCTGGCTATTGTTTTCAGAACACGTTTTTCTTTGTTAGACTGTCTCCAAGATATGGCTATCCACGATACCTACTGGTGTGAACAAGACTCTTTGTCAGAGCAAACAGAGTTCAACACTATTCAAATACTTAAGGCTTTTAACGACTTCTTACTAAGAAATTCAGCGCCACAAGCTCAGTACTCTTCTAATCTCCCACTTCCTAGTTTCAGTTGAACTACAGATCACAAAACTCACCCACTCTTTAAGTACTTATTGCTAATCTTATATACTTTGTTGTTGGTTATTAATTTATCAAGTCACGTACCCAAGTAACATTATTCACAGTCCTTTATTTCCTATGAATTATTATGCTAAAATTATACATTTGCTATAGTAAAAAAAAGGATTAACTGTTCAAAAACAATTTTCTGATCAGGGTTTTTATTTACTTTTAAGCATCAAAGCGCATTGATTATTAATAATTTACTTATAATAGTACAGCGCCACCTATTGAGCAATCAGCAAACGTTGACTATTTTGAAGCCTCATAGACTATTGTTGCACGTAAGTATTCAAATCATCTTATAAACATATTTACGTAAATACCAAGCTTTTTACATTTTAAAGGTATTTAAACATTTCTATTACATTTTCGAGAATTTCCAGGTGGCGCTAAAATAGTCATAATTTCCAGTTTTTATTATTTATGATGGACTGATAGTGATTCAGTGGTTAGTATGTCAAGCTGCGTATCCGAAGGTCCAAGGTTCGACGAGCGATATTTCAGACTTTCAGTTGCGTGTGTGTTGGGGGGGGGGGGCTATAACCTGAGAGTCAAATCCACTATTCGGATATTTTAAGAGCACCCGACCTGACCGTTTAGTCTATATGTTGCATAAGGTACAGTTCATGTTCGTTTTTTATTGACTTTATTTGCAAATTAATATCTTACTAAATTTTATATCATTTTTCAAATTAATATCTAACTAAATCTTATATCATTTTTCAAATTAATATCTTACTAAATCTTACGGCCCGGCATGGCCAGGTGGTTAGGGTGCTCGACTCGCAATCTGAGGGTCGCGGGTTCGAATCCTACCAAACATGCTCGCCCTTTCAGCCGTGGGAGCGTTATAGTGTGAAATGCGTTGGTAAAAGAGTAGCCCAAGAGTTGGTGATGACTAGCTGCCTTCCTTCTAGTCTTACACTGCTAAATTAGGGACGGCTAGCGCAGATAGCTCTCGTGTAGCTTTGCACGAAATTCCAAACAAACTAATTCTTACATAATTTTTCAAATTAATATCTTACTATATTTCACGAAACACTTTTTACTATCGTATTTTTCAAATTAATATATTGCTGAATTTCAAATTATTACAGGGCCAACTGTTTCAAGAATGACATGTTTACCGCCTGTGTCGACGTTCTGTTGCTGGAAAGGGAAAAGTCGAAGTTTGAAAGCTTCGTTAACATCTTACTGGGAGACAATGAAAGACCGTGATTCGCCCACGCCGATTAAATATTCAATCCATTATGCCATGAATTATTATGGTTATTGTTTCTAGTTCAACAGAGTATTTTCACTGTTAAAATCAATACGCAAAGTTTAATTCGAAATTATAATTGTTATGATGAAAAATATTCTTGCATTTACTAATCATAAAGCTAGCTTATATAATAATTTGAGTTATCATTTTGGCAAGTGCTATTATTGCTAAGCCTGAATCGTAATATTTGTATTTTTTCTGTATGTGTGAACTGTAGCATTTAATTGGCTTCTTTTTTTCAAAATAGTATAATAAAAGATGCATTTTATAATGTACAAGTGAAGTAGTGGATCTTTTTTATTCACTTGAATACATTGATGAAAATAACATGACATAAAGATAACAAATTATTATATTACCTCCCTTTAACGTTTCAACAAACTTAAACTTTGTGATTAGTTATGTGGCACGTTTACAGCCACGCTGGTTGTACTACACTAACGTAAAAATCAACTTACTTGTACAAAGTATTTGTTTGTTTGCAATTACGCACAAAGCTACACAATGGGCTATCTGTGCTCTGCCCACCACAGCCATTGAAACCCGGTTTCTAGCGTTGTAATCCGTAGACATACAGCTGTGCCACTGGTAGGGCTTGTACAAAGTAACTCAATATGCACGATAGCTAACATAGATCCAAATAGTTCTTAAAAACAAAACTGTGGCTGAAAGGAAAACACACTGGTTGATTCACGCTATCTGCTAGAAACAACTCTCTATCTTCTTCCTTATCTTTTTGATGTTTCACTGAACTCCATACATTTAACCTACCCTCGAATTTACTAGAATCTTTGACGTCAAATCTATAAGA
Organism: Limulus polyphemus; assembly: GCF_000517525.1. NCBI lineage: Eukaryota > Metazoa > Arthropoda > Merostomata > Xiphosura > Limulidae > Limulus > Limulus polyphemus. The sequence continues at coordinate 139,516 of NW_013666098.1, read as the reverse complement.
ATTTTCTAAGCCTATTTTATTAAACCTTTTGATTTTAATGTCATCATTAAAACTTCCTCTAGCTAACATCTAAATTATAACATTAAAATATAGTTTACAGCAATATGTAGCTTGACCAAATACTCGTAAATTTTAGGAATTACCCATATACTCACATTACCGCCAAATAGATATTTTAAATCACTTTACAAGACTAGGAATAGTTTAATGTTACTCTATTCTTAATATTTTGTATAAGTTGAATATTTCATGGACTAAAATACAAAACATTTTACTATGGATGAGTTTAAAAAACAGATCTAGTCAGTTTAGCCTCCAAAACATTTTACTATGGATGAGTTTAAAAAACAGATCTAGTCAGTTTAGCCTCCAAAACCTTTAACAATGGTTGAGTTTAAAAAACAGATCTAGTCAGTTTGGCCTACTAAACCTTTTACTATGGTTGAGTTTAAAAAACAGATCTAGTCAGTTTAGCCTCCAAAACCTTTAACAATGGTTGAGTTTAAAAAACAGATCTAGTCAGTTTGGCCTACTAAACCTTTTACTATGGTTGAGTTTAAAAAACAGATCTAGTCAGTTTAGCCTCCAAAACCTTTTACTATGGTTGAGTTTAAAAAACAGATCTAGTCAGTTTAGCCTCCAAAACCTTTTACTATGGTTGAGTTTAAAAAACAGATCTAGTCAGTTTAGCCTCCAAAACCTTTTACTATGGTTGAGTTTAAAAAACAGATCTAGTCAGTTTAGCCTCCAAAACATTTTACTATGGTTGAGTTTAAAAAAAAACAGATCTAGTCAGTTTGACCTACTAAACCTTTTACTATGGTTGAGTTTAAAAAACAGATCTAGTCAGTTTACCCATTATAATAACACATTTCGAATATGAACAGCACTATAAGATATTATGTAACTAATAAAAAGTAAAAAAAATATTAATTTACTTGGAAAGAATATTACAACAGTTGACTTTGAGAATATTACAACAAATTTTCAGACATAACTCTGATGAAGTAACAACTCTTTATGGTGAAATAATCTCAACTTTTAAACGTTGTTGAGAAGCTTGAGTACATGTGTCACGTGTTTGTAAACACATGATTAAATGTGATACAGTTTTGTAAGAACTTGATTAAGTATAGCAGGTAGATGTAAACACTATTTATCCTATCATGTGGTGATACACACGATTTAAATATTGAATCAATGTGTCACGTGGTTAAATGTGTCACATTGTTGTAAGCACTTGATTAACTAGATCACATAGCAGTAAACACTTGACTGAATGTATCCCGTGATTATAAACACACTATTACATGTATCATGTGGCTATGCACACATGTGAAATGCCAAGTTTAGAAGAATTCCCACCCACTTTCTTCAGAGAACACGATAAACTATTTCAAATCAACTTGTTTTCTTTTTAAAAACAGGAAAAATCGTCAATCTTCTGAAACCTTAGCTGACAGAAAGTAAGTCATTGTCGGATGCCCATTATTAAACACAACGCCTGTAATTTGTGATTCGCGCAGCAGTCTTCTGTGTTAACGTTGCCTAGGTCATTTTAGGATTAATATCAATTACAATGTAATCGAACAAGAAGATTAGTCTGTTAAGACGAACGCGGGAAGTTACAGCCGACTCATCCTCAAAGTACCTAATATCCGATGTCAAGTCCAACATTCGTTAATACTCATTTCGAATAGCTAGTATAGCTTTCAACTTTCGCTTCTTTGCAGACAAGCCCTTGCCCTCGGGATTTAAAATTCACTATAAATGGGCGCCATTGAACGCTGGCACTTTCTGCTATATATAAGCTGCACTTATCTATCAGTCCTAAACTCTCTTGTCTCCAAGCGTTCTCTGCACTCACAACTGAGGTTAGTACAGCACTAAATAATTCTCTTTAATAACTTTTGGATTCGATACAAGAGTAAATATACAACTTTGTAGGTATTAGTTGCTAGTACTGAGTATTATTCTGGTAGCGGGGATATTTTTATCTGTGAAACGTTAAAGGTATTAAGTTAGTTTTCATATGTTTTTTACTCTAAGTAAATGTCGTTCCTCACGTTCTATCCTAGCATCTTACGTTCTACTTACACTTACATTTTCATAGAAAATGTCCGGTCAGAATGTGAGAAGAAAGATGAGACCTATCACTATAATTTTGCTGTCTAATAATTTAAATACAACAAATAGGCCCGTGCGTAAGAAAAAAAAAAAAAACGTTATGAAGTCACAGAAATAACATAGAGTATTAATAACAATAAAAATATGTTAGTCAATAAATGTTTTTTGTACTGAATATACAGGCTAGTCATTGTAAAACAATGTGTCAGACTAGTTACTGTAAAACAGTGTGTCAGACTAGTTACTGTAAAACAGTGTGTCAGGTTAGTTATTGTACAACAATGTGTCAGGTTAATCGTTGTACAGCAGTGTGTTAAGTTAGTCATTGTACAACAGCGTGTCAGACTAGTCATCGTAGAACTGTATAAGGTAAGCTATTGTAAAACAGTGTATCAGGCTCGTCATTGTAAAACAGTGTGTCAAGCTAGTCATTGTAACACAGTGTGTCAGTTTAGGCATCGTAAAACAGTGTGTTAGGCTAGCATTGTAAAACAATGTATCAGATCAACTACTGTCAAACAATTTGTTGGGTTTGTTATTGTAGAACAGTGTATCAGATCAACTACTGTCAAACAATTTGTTGGGTTTGTTATTGTAGAACAGTGTATCAGATCAGCTACTGTAAAACTGTGTTAGGTTTGTTACTGTAGAACAATGTATTAGATCAGCTGTTGTAAAAAAATGTATCAGGCTATTTACTGTATAACAACATATCAAGGCAGTAGATTTGATGAAGTAAAAGAAGTGTGTAAACCTGTAAACACATGCAAGCAGTGAATATGTTTTCGGTTAACATCGTTTGAGAATGCCTCCCACAGGCTCCCCCTCCTGGTCCTTTAACACTTGTTTTATGTTTAGGTTAGTGTTTCGGCATGATATGGCTACATCATGACTACTGATCACACTAGTTTTATACATTAAAGTGCTTCACCGCAGTACACCACACTTAAGTCGAGAAGCTGTGATTACCCCACACACACAACTTCTCTCGGTCAGGGATACTTCTACTGCTTAAGTAGCGATAATAGATTTTCTTCCCTTTAAAAACAGAAAGATAAAGTACTGGCGCTCTGTATCACTTGACCTTTTCGTTTTGCATCTCACGGGTCAGAACTCGTTAAATGTTCACTACCATTCCCACAAATATTTCAAGTTTAAGTATTGTAAAATAAGAGGGACGACGACTGAGTTCATCCAGTCCATGCCCTGTAATGTTCACTACCATTTCCATATTATATTTTAAGTTTAAGTATTGTAAAATAAGGAGCACGACGACTGAGTTCATCCAGTCCATGCACTGTAATGTTCATTACCATTTCCACATATATTTTAAGTTTAAGTATTGTAAAATAAGGGGCACGACGACTAAGTTCATCCAGTCCATGCACTGCAATGTTCATTATCATTTCCACATATATTTCAAGTTTAAGTATTGTAAAATAAGGGGCACGACGACTGGGTTCATTCAGTCCATGCACTGTAATGTTCATTACCATTTCCACATATATTTCAAGTTTAAGTATTGTAAAATAAGGGGCACGACGACTGGGTTCATCCAGTCCATGCACTGTAATGTTCACTACC
>NW_013666098.1:129473-134805 GCF_000517525.1 Limulus polyphemus | reverse complement strand
CCATTTCCACAAATATTTCAAGTTTAAGTATTGTAAAATAAGGGGCACGACGACTGAGTTCATCCAGTCCATGCACTGTAATGTTCACTACCATTTCCACATATGTTTCAAGTTTAAGTATTGTAAAATAAGGGGCACGACGACTGAGTTCATCCAGTCCATGCACTGTAATGTTCACTACCATTTCCACATATGTTTCAAGTTTAAGTATTGTAAAATAAGGGGCACGACGACTGAGTTCATCCAGTCCATGCACTGTAATGTTCACTACCATTTCCACATATGTTTCAAGTTTAAGTAAAATAAGGAATGCATATCAATTCTGATGTATTTTATCAAAATTACGGCATTTCCGTAACAATTATTTTATGGACGTCGTATTCGACCCCACGACTGAGTTTGGTTTGGATGTAGTTAAGCACAAACCTACACAATGGGCTGTCTGTGCTGTGCCCACCACAGGTATCGAAACTCATACTTTAGCGTTATAAGCCCCAGACGGGGTTTTGAATTTCGTTTTTCAGTTTTCGTATTGTTATTGTCGCTAATCATAAAGAGAAAAAATGTTTACAATTACACCTTTGGAGACAAAAGCTTTAGTATTTGTCTTGCATACTACCTGCTAGAGGTATAGGTGTGTCCGTAAAGCTTTAGTATTTGTCTTGCATACTATCTGCTTGAGGTATAGGTGTGTTCGTAAGACTTTAGCATTTGTTTAGAATACGAAGGGTTGAGTGTGTTATATTAAATGGATTTTGAATAAGGAAATCAGTAATCAAGTGAAAACAACATCCGATATAAAGTCGCGATGGAACGACATATATCAGAACTACATTTTGACACTGTTTGTCGTTACGTATGTAGTTTGATGTCACCAAAAATTCATCACCTTTGGAAAGGGTACGTAACAGCCCTTTCCATCGTTAAATATTCATACACTTCGAACTTAAATATGTGTTCAGATCAGGAATTCATAATTTCTGAGACGAAGATATCCCTTTTACTTAATAACATTCGAAAACAAAAGAATATGAATCAACTTGAAGCACCAGGACTATCCATAAAGAGTCCCTCAACAAGTTGTATTCTAACTGTGGTAAGCAAAGTGCAGCATCTTGTAACAGGTGAGAATCCAAGAACACAAGAGTCGGTGGCAAAAGTCTTGTCCACGTGTCCCAGACGATAGTTCGCAATATAATAAAAAAATTTCCGCCTGGAAATGAGGTCAATACGTTATGGGTCACCAAAATAAGTCTTCCTGTCAAACCCTTTCGTTCAACCGTGGCATACCTCAAGCAGGTAGAGGATGAAATGGGTATTTATGCTATTTCCAGCTGCCGGACGCAGCTGCTACGGATTTCTGTGCGATCATATTGTTAAAATAGGCGCTGGAAAACCATTATCCTCGTTCACAAGACGAATCGAGAAAAACATGCAGGGAGGAGTTGTGTACTTTGGACATGACAGTCTTATAACGGAGTCATTTACAATGAAAGGTTCACTGCAGGACTGTTTTCAAAATACATAGAGCATGATCCGGCGTGGCAGCATAAACTATAACGACGTGGCAAGGCTCCAAAGTTGTTTTAATATAACGTACTCAACTTTTGTATTACTTTCGAGAAGTTCGTTTTCGTTTTGAATTTCGCGCAAAGCTACAAGAGGGCTATCTGCGCTAGCCATCCCTAATTTAGCAGTGTAAGACTAGAGGGAATGCAGCTAGTCATCACCACCCACCGCCAACTCTTGGGCTACTCTTTTACCAACGAATAGTGGGATTGACCGTCACATTATAACGTCCCCACGGCTGAAAGGGCGAGCATGTTTGGTGTGACGGGGATTCGAACCCGCGACCCTCAGATTGTGAGTCGAGCGCCCTAACCACCTAGCCATGACGGGCCTTTCGAGAAGTATGGGTCTGTTTGTAAAAATTTGATATTTATCTAACGTGCTATGTACCTCAAATACAGACCTGTTAGTAACACTAGTATTTTGTATCTTTTAAAATGTAGAATTTTGGTAAATTCTTCGTTTTATAATGTAGAATATCTTGATAAAGTTTTCGTTTTAAAGTGTAAAATATCTTGGTAAGTGCTTCGTTTTAATTAGTGTAAAATATTTGAAAATGAAGAAATTTCATTTATGTAATACCTGCAACATTGTAAAAAACATTTAAAAAATTGCCGTCACATTCGATACAACGACACTGGTATTGATTGACTTCATTAAGCTTTTACAGTTTTTGTATTTAATAAATATCATTTAATAAATATAATTAATTTTGAAAGTGTATAATATATCCCTCTGTAATTGAGACTGGTATGTAGTGTATGTGGCGTAACGAGTCGGGCATTATTTTCTGTATGACATAATCACAGTTCATATTAAAAAAAAAGAGAGAGAATAGAATTTAGACAAATGACTTTCTGTTATTTCGTTTGTACATATTTCCCCGAATTCTGTCTGACCGTTTCTATTTGTTTTCAATTTTCTAGAATAACAAAAAAAGCCTATTACTTTTAACGCTCGCACGTAATGTTATAGTTATACAAAGAACCCTTTATGTTGAATCCGTTTCCTAAGACATTGAAAATGAAAGTGGGTGATTAGTGGATGTAACAGAAAAAAAAAGTGAAAGCATACCTGCGGTTCCTACAGTTTGACGTCACTAGCAGCCAAACTGAGAAATACAAAACTTAGTTTTCCTGATAAAGCTTTTAGAGTAGTTGAGCAGCGTACTGTTTAAAGTTCGATTCCACGAATGTAGACCCCTACGCCGATTAAATTAACACAGCTTGAAAGCACGTTTCTTAATGTCTATTTGACTCCATACATACACACACACGTTGAGCATGTTAATGTAGCGCCACCTGTTGTCGCTTCTCATTGCTGAGATACTACGTTTAGTCTGATATGTGTGAAAATTACTCAACACAAAAACAAATTCTGGAAAAAAATAAATATGTAAAGCACAAGATTTTGTTATAAACTTTATATTTTAATAATTCAATATCCATTATATTAATAGTAACATAGTTAATTACAGGGACAGACGCATGGATGGAAAACTGTTTTGAGGTATTATGTGAAATGTTCTTTGGGGTCACTGACCGTTAGATACGTGGATTTACGTTTCAGTTTCAAACTTATAAAAGCAAGTTCAGAAAACGAACCTTAGGAAAAAATTCACACTTTATTTTGACCCATCAACTAGTACAAATGTACTGGATTGTTCTTTCCAGTCAACCTCAGCATCTAAATAATGTTCAGATAAAGTTTTTTCTTGTTGTAATATTTAAGATATCTGAAAGAAAACGTTATTTAAATAAAATGAAACTCGTACTGATACTGGTTTCTCGATGGAAAGATTGCTTTGTTTCTTCCGTTTCTTGTATCTCCCCAATGGTGGCTCAGCGGTAAGTCAGAAAGCATATAACCCTAAAAACCAGGTTTTAGTACTCCGAGTGGACGTAGTAGAGATAGCCCTTTGTGTTTAACAATAAAACAAACAAACCGTATTTCTTGTATAAACTTAAACAAATATATATTGATGTAAACATATAACAAGTGAGTTAAAATTAGTTAAAGTTTAATACTTAATAATCATAATAAAGGTAAACGCAGCAAAATTCTCATTCAATTTTTTTTCATATTGTGATAAAAAATTCAATATTTCAACGAATCCTTTATGTTTTTTGTTACCTTCTCAGCACAGATATGTGAAAAACTTCAACATGTAAGTAGGCAGAAGTAATTTAAAAGGTTGAGATATTTTTAACTACGTTTCACTCCTTTATCACAAATAAACATGATTATTTTTATAATCCTGTGTTGAAAAATTCAACCAATAGACGTTGCGTGGTTTTTATTAGTCTATTAAATAGACTTAAGATTGGATGAACTGTGAAATTAGATAACCTTAAGATTGGATAAACTGTGAAATTAGATCATCTTAAGATTGGATAAACTGTGAGGTTATATCATTTTATGATTGGATAAACTGTGAGATTAGATAATCTTAAGATTGAATAAACTGTGAGATTAGATAATCTTAAGATTGGATAAACTGTGAGATTAGATCATTTTATGATTGGGTAAACTGTGAGAATAGATAACCTTAAGACTGGATAAACTGCGAGATTAGATAATCTTAAGATTGAATAAACTGTGAGATTATATAATCTGTGAGAAAGTTAGTAAGAAATCTGCAATAATTTTTGTGAATAAGCTAGTGATTTAGTCTTTCAAAATTGGCATTGAGTCTAATTAATGTCAACGAGTCACGATCTAATATTACCTCCGTGTAAATCTGCTCTAAATTACGAAGCTAGACCACGAGTAGGCCTAGTTTATAACTTTGAGTGTTTTCTAGCATATTAGCTGAGAACATTGCAGATTAAGACACCGAGGATGTAGGAGACTAAAACCCCGAGAAAACGAATGCTGATCTAGAAGTACGTGACTAAAGCAACGTAATAACGAAACATTCATGTAGTTTCTCGATTTGTCAACAGAAGAAACAACTGCATACGAGAGTTGAACAATGTGTGTTTTTGAGAAAAGGCGGTAATCTTGCGGCATCGTTTGTGAAATACAACTTTTACTAAAAAAATCTAAACAGACGTGAAATCTGATAATAGATACTCTTTTTGATAAACTTTTTAATAATTACATTAAGAACACCGCTGATAATTTCATGTAAATAGTAATAACTTATACAGAACACAGATGCTTATTAACTTCATAATCATAATGATTCTTTAAGTGCCCCCAGTGTCTCAGCGGTAAGTCTGAAAGTTTATAACGCTAAAAATCGGGTTTCGATACCCGTGGTGGGCAAAGCACAGATAGCCCATTGTGTAGCGTTGTGCTTAACAACAAACAAACAAACTATTCTTTAAGTACACTTTGCGCTACCACTCAGGTCAACGTCACGTTCATCATCATTAATGAACTCTTTTATAGGCTTTTTGCGTTCAGCGTCACGTGAGTGACATAATAAGCTCGTTTCTGACTTTAGCTGGTGAAAAAATGTTATACAAAGCTAATGTGTCTCAAAATAATTAATTAGATAGCCGAGCGTAGCTTAATGGTTAACATATCGACCTATAAATCGAAGGGTCCATAGCTCGAGACGTGATGTCACTGAATATACTTCGCATGTTCAGCTGAGGTGCATTATAAAAGTAACAGTCAATTCCGTTATTTTCTTCAAACAGCTGAACAAAATTCTTGTGGAGGCGTGTACTACTGACTGGTTGGTCAGTAGCTCAAAAATTGGACGTTATATTTGAAACTTGGGGACCTCTGACTTGGCCGCCCCTCCCCCCCC
>NW_013666098.1:127140-129445 GCF_000517525.1 Limulus polyphemus | reverse complement strand
AAATGTGCGGAATTTAAAGCAAAATTGATTGTGATCGATCCGATTATCTTTATTTCTTACAAAAACTAAAGAATAGAAGAATTACAACTTTAATGAAAAATGTGAAATCACTTCGACACCAACTAAACGGAATTTTCACAACAAATTAAGGCTTAAATACTGAGAGCTTTCTTGAATAGCATACCCGTGGTGGGCAGAGCACAGACAGCCCATTGTGTAGCTTTGTGCTTAATTATAAATGAATAAACAAACTGACTTGGCCGTTTAGAATAGCCAAGAGTTAGCGGTGGGTGGTATTTACTAGCTGCCTTCTCTCTAGTTTATCACTTCAAAATTAGGGACGGCTAGCGCAGATAGCTTTGTGCAAAACATTTAAAAAAAAACAACAACCAAACAGATATCATTCAAAACACCTGAAGATTTCTAACAGCATATTACTGCCCAAGAGATATTCAAATCGTAAATACAATAGCACGAAATTACAGTTACTTGACGAACGTCAATACTTGTTTGATTATTCCATATCCGTTCAATGTAAAATCAACCCTATATCTCCACTGTAAACCTGTAGTATCGTACCTACTCTACCAACACAAGAACCTTTTGTTAGAAAACTTAGTTTCGAACTATTACTTTATCATTAGTAAAAGAACCAGAATCGATCTCTCTCTATCTTACAAATCTATGAATGGAAAATACCAAGTTGACGACAGGTGGCTTTTAGTTCCGCAATAAAAATCGGAATATTTCGTGTCTACACTAACATTAAATTTATACACAGTATAATAAGTACGTTAACTATAGCCTGATCAGATGTTTCAGATACAGATGTATTTATCGTTATTTTCCTAGCTATCAAAATCCACAATGATCAGATATGACAGTGACGTCACTCAACTGGTCTTCCGTTATGTGATTGAGGTGTTGAATTGTGTTTTTACAACGACCACTTTGGGTTAGAATGGAGTATGAATGCTTAAGCCTGAACTAAAATTAATTTATATTTTGAGATTATTTCCCCTGTGTTCTTTCTGGGTTTGTTTAATAAAGATTTGAAAATATAAGTCTAACTAAAATATTTAGTTTTAGTTTTTTTTCATCTCTAGCAGATATATCCAAAGTCTAAGATAATGAAATAGAAAATTTGCTTATTCTGTGAAAGCAAAGGGTTTTCCAAGTTTCTTATTACTACAAGCCCCCAGTGGTTCAGCGGTAAGTCTGCAGGGTTACGACGTTAAAAACCGGCTTTCGATACCTGCGGTGGGCAGCGAACAAACAGTGCATTGTTTAGCTTTGCGCTTAGCAACAACCCAACGTTATTACTACAATCGAAGTATTTCAACATCAAAAAATAATATCCATGTTTTTATTTAAAAAAGACATTTCTTCATCGGGATTCGGTCCATGTTTTGGACCAGGGAGGATCAGGTTCAGCGTAGACCTCTTCCTCATTTGTATTAAATCAATTATATTATTTCAAAGTCCCACCTTCCCGTGACGTAACATTTCTTGACTGTCATGCGCAAACACACACACACACATATATAAGCTTATAAACTGGATGTTCATTAAAAGTTATTAGTTTGGCCAATAAAGCAATACTTTAACGCGTGCTGCGGTTGGTCCTACCATTCGGTCTTTGATGAGGTAAGTAAGACCCTGTTTTAAACAATTTTGTATTTATAGGGAAACCTTATTTATATCTATGTGTTTGTTTTTATAAAGCCGAGAGCAGTGTTGGATTTGAGGACTTGCGTTATCAAGTATCTCACTGGTTTTCTACATTCTAGAGCAACGGTTCTCAATCTTTGGTCTTTCGAAAGAAAGCGGCAGCATAGTGTATAAATCACATCGTGATCCGATGAGGTAAAGAAAAATCAGGTGATCCGCGATACAAAAAGTTTCAGAGCCACCGTTTCAGGAATTTCATTAAGTCGTGTGCATTAGTTTAGCGGATTTATTTATCCCTTGTTTCGGTCAGTAAAAAATACCAATATATTCTATGGATTTCATAAAGTCGTGTGGATTAGTTTAGAGGATTTATTTATCCCTTGTTTCGGTCAGTGAAATACACTGATATATTCTATAGATTTCATAAAGTCGTATGGATTAGTTTACAGAATTTATTTATCCCTTGTTTCGGTCAGTGAAATACACTGATATATTCTATAGATTTCATAAAGTCGTGTGGATTAGTTTAGAGGATTTATTTATCCCTTGTTTCGGTCAGTGAAATACAATGATATATTCTATAGATTTCATAAAGTCGTGTGGATTAGTTTAGAGGATTTATTTATCCCTTGTT
>NW_013666098.1:116104-126621 GCF_000517525.1 Limulus polyphemus | reverse complement strand
ATTTATTTATCCCTTGTTTCGGTCAGTGAAATACACTGATATATTCTATAGATTTCATAAAGTCGTATGGATTAGTTTACAGGATTTATTTATCCATTGTTTCGGTTAGTGAAATACACTGATATATTCTATGGATTTCATAAAGTCGAGAGGATTAGTTTACAGAATTTATTTATCCCTTGTTTCCGTCATTGAAAAACACTGATATATTCTATAGATTTCATTAAGTCGTGTGGATTAGCTTAGCGAATCTATTGCTTGCTTCGGTCAGCAAAAAACACCTTAAACATTATAAAAATTCAAACATTGTTAGGCCTTATTTGGTTTCTGAGAGTTATTGACGGATGATTTCTTATTTTTATTTTTTGTTAGCAGTCTTACCGAAAGGAGTGGTCTCTTATAACAACGCAAGAAAACGTTAAATGCTAATCACATTTGCATGTTTTAAATTTTACTAATGTTTTATTGAACGAACTCCACGTTTATTAGACTAAAAATAAGGTTAACGATCTCTGGTCTTCACAATTTTTATAATCACACGTAGATGGTCTTCCCATCATTACATAATTTCAATGATGGAAAGACTGACATAAAAATACATTTTTTTCATTGTTCTCACCTCTAGTGAGAATTGTGAGTAAAACGACTTTTCAAGTAAAAAACAAACAAACTTCAAATCTCTAAACGAAATATTACCAAAGACATTTTTCATTTGGATGTAACAAGAAAATGGTGGTTAAGAACTCAGGTTTGGTACTTCTTCGTACAGAAAGTCCACAATTTTAGATGTTAAACAATAGTTCAGAATTTTCACTTTAATTTCTTTGTTTGTTTTAGATCAAAGCCACATTCAATTATCTACTATTTCCACAGCGGGGAATCGAAGCCTGGACTTTAGCATTGCAACTTTCACTTTAAACAACAACAACAACAAAAAAAAAATTACACTAGATTGTTAAGGTAAAAACAACCAATTGTGTACTTAATTTCTTCTTACTGTGAGCGTGCTTTAAGAGTCATTGTGACATCCTTTTCTTTTTCCTGCTAACTTCAATCTATTTAATCAAACTAGGGCAACTTACTAACAGTGTCCATTACAGCAAAGGAAAGCTTTTAGTCTAGAACATTCACTAGCCAGAAGCTTAACTTAATGTGTCAGAAAAGGATGATGGAGAAGAAAGTGGGACAACTCCAGTTCAAGGGTGACCAACAAAGTTCTAAATATCATGGCTGTATTTGCTACTTTCAGAAAGTGAGCTACATTATTTTTATACATGTTTATCTTGCTGGGTCCGACGTACTAAGTTTGCTGTGTCTCTTACATCGTTCGGTGCTTCTTTTATTGAGTTTAACAAGTTAAAAATAGTAAAATATACGTTTTTATTAAAGATGAAATTGTGATTAATATTTTACCAAATATATTTAATGGTTATTTTTTTAATTCATTCAACTTTAGCAAGATTTATTCATTCTACAGCTAGGTAACTCACATCATCATTAGTTGAGAATTGGAGCTTCGACCAATGTTAGCTTTCATTTATATATATATATATTTAATGACATAAACCTCTCCTTCTTATTGGTAAAAAACAGAAACCATAAATTATCGTTTTGAGACATGTTAATAATATATAACAGGTAGTCAAATGTTATTTTAAGTCAATATTTCTAATTCATACATATCGAAAGATGCTACATCCCCTACTGGTAGCTACATAACACGAATATGACATATTACATCTAATACTGGTACCAACATAGCACGAATATTACAAGTCTCAAATAAATTTAACAAACAAAACCACAATTTCACAAGCCTCAAAGAAATTTAACAAACATAACTACAATTTCATAAGTCTCCAAGAAACTCAACAAACAGAGCCACAACTTCACAATTCTCCAAGAAATTTAACAAATGGAACCACAACTTCACGACTCTCCAAGAAAGTTAGCAAATGGAACCACAACTTCGCAAGTCCCCAAGAAAATTTAACAAATATAGTCACAACTGCACAAGTCTCCAAAAAATTTAACAAATGGAATAACAACTTCACAAGTCTCAAAGAAACTTTATCAAACAGAACCACAACTGCACAAGTCCCCAGGAAACTTTACAAATGGGCCCACAACTTCACAAGTATCTAAGAAACGTAACATATTCTTCAGGTAGATTACGATTTGTTTACTTGTAAATTAAATCACTATTCTCTTGGTTTTGAAAATGAACGTTATTAAAAATTATATTAGTCTTGGAGGAAAACAAGTAATAATTGATGTATATTACTATATTTGTTCATTTCGAACTTTTTTATTTTTTAAGAAATTATTTTTTTCTCAATGAATCGACAATAACACAATAAATCTAAATACAAGGTATTGCTGCTGTCTGAAAATACATCCGATATAATGTCTATACACATATAATTATCACATCGTAGGTTTTTCTGGTGTACTGTAGCTAATTACGCATGAAACTTACCTTTCATATCATTACGCAGTCATTATGCAACAGTGTTACTGCATCATAGCATCAAGGAACAGGAAAACATTGTCATTTTTTCTCCTTTAACTGCATTATTGTCAGTTTTCACCCCTATTTACATTGTTGACAGTTTTTACCTTAAACTGCATTATTGTCAGTTTTCACCCCTATTTACATTGTTGACAGTTTTTACCTTAAACTGCATTGTTGACAGTTTTTTCTATAAGTGCATTGTTGGCTGTTTTTATCCCTTAACTACATTATTGTTTTTCACATAGTCTATATAAATATTTTTCTATTCTAATTTGTTCAGATTGTGGCTTGTTTTACTGAATGAACATGGGATAATTTCCTATACAAGAAATAATTCCCTTGTATTATCGGCGGGCAGTTATGCTATACTTTATGCAAGTTGTTCATTTAAACTATTTCGAAACTCGATTTCACCTGTACAAACTGAATGATTAAATAATTCAAACTTTACTTTTTTCCGGGTTAGCAGTTTCTATTTCTTTTAAGTTATCATTTTTCTCAACACATGATAAGGTAACTGTAATAAGAAACGAAATTTTAAAGTGTAGAATTTGACTCATTTTTACCAGTACTATGGTGATGATTTCATTTTAGTTTGAAACACACTAAATTCTAACTGGTATACAGTACGTATACATATATTCTTATTAATAAGACAATTAGTAATTCCCATGGTCTGTATTAAGAATTTAGCAGAACACCACTATCAAGGGCATTTTTATTTTGAAACGTGTATTGTATGGTAGTACCGCTGAGTTATGCTGACGTTTTGTTCCGAAAACTATATGTATTGCATGCTGTGATAGGCTCTCTGAGCAGTGCATTAATCGGGAAGCTCCTCCCACAGTTAAAGTGGTTCATACTGTCAATAGCAAACTAGAATTTTAGTTATCACTTGGAAGACACACTTAGATCTTAACCAAAAGGCCGAGAAGACATAAATTAACATTTCTAAGATGCGCATTTCAGCCTATTAAAATTACAATGATGAGCTACAAAATAATTCAAGAGAAATTTGTAAAATTATTTGAATGGTTCAAAGTTCAGATTTAGGCCTTCATTACAAACTCTATTCATGGTTTTTAGGGCCAAAACATTGAGCTAATACTAGATGTACTTCCGCAGGATCCCCGAAAATGTTCTGTTTCAAGAGTAAATAAAACACAAAATTAAGAGTAACAAATAGTTTTATTTCTTGCTTTTCAAGTTCATATGTCATGCTGTGTCGTAGCCTACAGAGTGCATAATTCGTCTCGCGATTCACGGCATGCGTACATTTTACTGACGTCACGACAGTAAAAATTACAACGTTAAGTATCCCTTACGTAACGTCATTTAGTGTCTACTGACTGACTGACAGACAAAACACTACTGGATAGTGATGCGAGTGGTTAAAACAGGTGACCCTTCCAGGCGGCCTTGACTCCCTTTCAGAGAAAATATAATTTTAGAAATTTATCTGAAGTTACAGACCTAATAACTTATGAAGAAATTATTATTATACTTTCCAGTACACAAAGAATTTGTAAATATCATTATTTTGTAAACGCACACACTGCTATACAGCCTTTTAATAATTAAGAATATTAAAATAATATTTAAAAAACAGAAGAAATATCTAAAAACACCTGTTTTCACGTGACACTTAAAAATATAACATTATCGAAAATAACTATGCCATCACACATTTTTTTACACTACCAAATTTTTTTATCTTTTATATACATTTTATTCTGTAATTTTACATTTTATTTTTTTCACAATACCCGTGTCCTGGTGTTTCGTTTTAACTCCCAGTTGTTGTGCACCTCTTGGTGTTCATATGACCACTATAGCTTTGTGTTGCACACATCATATAATTATCACTTTTTGTCGTCATTAAAAATCCATCTAATATCCGAGCCCTAGTACTTTGTTTTATTTTAGCATGCTCTACAATTTTCGTCACTTCCGGTTGTATTGTAATTGAAATTGTACATGTGGCTTGTCATACCTTGAAGTAGAATGTTTAACGTTGAAGAATAAAATACGATAACTTCATTTTGAAGTAGAGCTAAAGTCAACGCAACAAACTTTATCCACAGATTTCTTTTTGTTTAGATGGCAGCAAAGTATTTCCGTTTCGTCCTGATGATACTGTTGCTTTCCACAACGGTGGCCAAGAAGAGGATTTTACAGAAGCGAAGTTTTTCCGTACTGGGCTGTATGGGAACTTACGACAAGGCCAAGTTTGCTCGACTGAATCGAATATGTGAAGAATGTTACAACCTGTACAGAATTCCAAGTGTGCAAGAAGACTGCAGGTATGCTAGGCTCCCAAATTTTGGACTTAAACCTTATCTTCAGCATTCAAAATAAATTAAATACAGGTTGTACACCAGTAATGCGAAATCCCACCATCCATTGCTTCTTACTTTACACTGACATCCCCAAAAGTAGTGCAAAATCACATATAAGGTCTATTACATTTACATTATGCATCTAAACAAGTAATGCAAAAATTATGTCCAGAATGTCTTACATTTATGTTGGGAATTTCAAAGATTAGTGTGGTTGAGTGTAATCTTATGGTTATTACCGTGCCAGACTGTGAATACGGAGGCTCATGTTTGAGTCTCGATGCCCCACTTTGGGAGTCTGGGCGTGTTATAAGAGTGACGCTCAAATCCTACTATTCGATTAGAGTAGCCTAAGACTTGATGATGGTTGCTGTTGACTAGTTGCCTTTCCATTAATTTATCAGTTCAAACTTAGGGACGGATAACACAAGTAGCCCTTGTGTAACTTTGCGCAAATATCCGAAACAAAGTAGTGCAAAATTACACCCAGTGTCATCTATATTTACATTGGAAGTCTCAACGTGCATGAACAATGTAAATATTATTTATGCACTAATTACATCGAGAAAGACTGCCTGACGATTATTAGGCCTACGTTGAGGGTTAATGTTTATCTTGTCATGATATATATATATATATATATCAGATAACATTACACGACACACAGACAGATTTAACGAATATTAGGCCTACGTTCAGATCTAATAGTCATGATTATATGATACACAAACAGATTTAAACGACGATTATTAGGCAAGACGGATTTGAAAATAGTGGAGGAATTCAAATTATTTTGGGTAATAAAAAATTACTTAAATCTCAATGAACCTATTCTTACATTATGATAAGTCTATAGGTCTGTAGTTATTATTTCTTTCTTTTTTATATTGTTACGTCTCTGTTCGTTCGTTAATTAATTTTCCGTAAATTCGTTCCGACGAAACTTTAGCGACACAAATCCTTTCTTAATTAAAACTGGTTTATTCTTTCCGAACACAACTTTACCGATACACTTAATTTCAACAGTCGCTCTATACAAACGCTACAACTCACGTCTCACGTGGTCAACAATATTCTGTCCGCATACATTCAATTACTCAATACACTGATGTCCCGTCACGTTGTGAACGTCTTATATATACCAGATTACCCCCCAATCTAGTAGTCTCCCGATAATTCACGAAGGTTCGAGAAGGACGTGGCATGATACTAGTCACGTGACCTCGCTGACGCAACAATATCAACTATATATTTGATCTTGCTGACGAATGTTTGATGTTCTCTTCAAATAATATATATTAGTTAAAATATTTTCAAATTTGGGTTTATCTCAATAAATAAAAAACAGCAACATAAAATTCAGTTTCAAGTTATCAAACTTTAATCTTAGAATTATCAAAGTGATTTAAAAGCAATAATCTTATTTTTGAATTATCAAGCTAATCTAAAACGAATAATCTCAGCTTTGATTTATCAAACTAATAATCTTGGCTTTGATACATTAAAACCCCGATGTTTTGGCGGTAAGTTTATGGGCTTCCAACGCTAAAATTTGGGGTTCGATTCCTCGCAGTGGACAGAGCTCACTTAGCCCATTGTGTCGCTTTTACTTAAAAATAAAACAAATTTCTTTACAAACAAACATGAAGCTTACAATATTAGAGGTTTTAGTGGCAATTTATTCAATAGGCTGCTCACAGTACTTAGAAGTTAAACTTGTGTAGCAGCCGAGTTTTAGTGAAGTAACAGAGGGAGATTTATTTACTGTGTCCAAGATGGGGCAATTTCCAAGGATTCTCTAAATAAACACTTTTTGTGATTCTCCTAATACATCAGGACAAAACTTACAGGAATTAAGAAAAAATGTGCATGTGTTGTTATCTTTTATCATGAACCACGATAGTGGTTCATAATAGGGATCGCAAGGAATTGTACAAAACCCTAAAGAACATTCGGGTCAAAAGCACCTTAAACAGTAAAAATTCAGTTCAAACAACACTTTAAAACCTTTAATATTGACTGCTAAGACTGTACACATATAAAATTGCACAAAAAAGCATGCATGATAGACTTACAATGAAAAGAAAATCCACTCAAAACGGCCCATTGGTAATTCTTCTTATTATTATTAGTATTCTCTTGCCAGCCTACAACAAAAATGAATTGGTATATTTTCCCCAAACCTTTTGTATAAGACTAAATAAGGTACTGCAAAGGTTGTAGGGGTATTGAAAAGTTGATTTGTTCCTTCTATATTTTATATAAGCGAAAAAACATCATAATTCTAATGTAAACGACGTTATCATTATCCCTTGAAATTAGCTTTCTTACAAGTGTATGGTATTCCTATAAAAAAGTAAGTGCAGTGTGAAACAGGAATTACCAGCCAATAATAGGTAAACATTAGTTGACTGTAACATGTAGATACTCAATGCTTTGTACATTATACAATCGGTGTCTTTAGGGAGCCAACCCTTATATTACGCATGAAGTGAAGGAGTAAACAAACGTCAATACACATAATATTAAATTTTATTAGACGCATTTGTAGAATAATTAATTGAAAAGACACGAAGGTTTGGTGGAAGAGATGTATATATATATTTTACTTGGAAAGGCTACTTTTCTTCAGGTAAAATTTTATATGCACTTAGTGGTGGTTATGTCGTAGTCTAAGCATATATTTGCCAATTGCTCTGCATTGTATATATATACATAGAATTTAGTTCCACAGAAACTATAAATGCTCGCTATATTCTCAAATAAATCTCCAACTGCACCTTAACATTTGAAACCTCGAAATAATGCGATCAAATAGCCAACAGCTACAGTAAATCATCATGAACTGTACCAGCTAGCTACTATCTATATTCATTATCATTACAATGTATAAAGTTAGCTACCATATCAAGTAATCCTTTACCCCTAGTTGAGCATACAAAAAAGACAACAAACGAGATAAATAAGAAAACTGGGAATTTAAAAAGCCTGCAAATAGGGATCGTATAAAAGTAAGGAACAATGCTGGAGAAAATGTAGACATTATTCAATCAAACTACAAGATCATATTCTGACTCCACCAAATGTAATTCTAGGTAACAGTATGGAGCTGAAATAGTGGTTTGTAATTTGAGTAAATAATGTATACAGTATCTCCAGCCTTGTTTCCTTATGTACGATCCCTATTTACAGTTTTTTATTTGTCTTTTTTCTTTGCATTCAGATTTGGCCGTCTTACTAAAATGTTCTACAAAGAGAAATTTATACAGGTTAATATCAAGAATTCTGTTGTTGTCGTTTTTTAGGTCCAACTGCTTCAATAACGACATGTTTCCGGATTGTGTCTCTGCCTTGTTGCTGGGTCCTGAACAGCAAAAGTTCGACTCTTTCGTACAATACTTGTATGGAAAAAAGAAATAACTAGCCAATCCTGAGAATAGCCCCGCCCTAACTTCTAATAGCGTTATGATATCAATGTCCGTCTTTATTTAAGCCACGTCCATTATCGTTTATTTCATTCCATTGTTGTTGTTGTTTTTTTCTTTTAGAATTGCTTTTACTGTAATTCTAGTGCTGTTGTTGTATTGCAATGTGTCGAGACATTTATTTATTTATTTATTTGAAACCTTGAACACTAAATATCTGCTAACGACACAGGAGAAGAATGGACGTATTTAAAGAATCGGGAGAAAATGTCGGAATGATGAAATGATAGTGTGTATTCCAGATATTAAAGAAAACATACGAGTAGTATCCATATTAATTTATTAATATGTTTGTGCCTAATTCTTCCTTTTTATTGTACAGTGGTATACCAGTCGATGACGGGTTGACAAAAATAAAGTTTAATTATAATTAAAACGTTTCTGTATTACTGTGTCAAAAAACACGAATCGTCATTAACATGAAGGTTAACAAGAAACATCGTCAGGATAGTGAACAGGAAAAACAAGGAACATCAACAGGATAGTGAACAGGAAAAATAAGGAACATCAACAGTAAAGAGAACAGGAAAAACAAGGAACATCAACAGGATAGTGAACAAGAAAAATAAGGAACATCAACAGTAAAGAGAACAGGAAAAACAAGGAACATCAACAGGATAGTGAACAGGGAAAGCAAGGAACATCGACAGTAAAGTGAACAGGAAAGCAAGGAACATCAACAGGATAGTGAACAGGAAAAGCAAGGAACATCAACAGGATAGTGAACAGGAAAAACAAGGAACATCGATAGTAAAGTGAACATGAAAAGCAAGGAACATCGACAGTAAAGTGAACAGGAAAGCAATGAACATCAACAGGACAGTGAACAGGAAAAGCAAGAAACATCAACGGGATAGTGAACAGGAAAAACAAGGAACATCAACAGTAAAGTGAACAGAAAAAATAAAGTGTTATATAAATAAAATAAACTGAGAGACAAATAAACAGGCAGAAACATGATTCTAGCTACTCGTAGTGGAAGTTTGTAATACATTTTTTACCATTGCGTTCTCAAATAATTTATAACAAGTGATAAGCTTATCTTACAGATTTAAACGCATTTCTAGAAAAATAAAAAGTTCAGGTTCCCTGTTGACAGGTGGGCGGTGGAGATTTGGAAGATAATTTAGATGTTATTGAGGCTGTTATTTCGATTGGCGCTGTAGTGCAAAAATGTAGTTGATTACGTCATTCCAATATTAATTTTCAATGCAACCTAAGTAGTCTTAAGATTATAGTGTTTCGACTTTTAGATAAAAACAATATAAAACAGAGCCCGAATTTCATATCCGGGGGAATTAGGCACTGAAAAACACTGCGTATAAACTTAGTGACTTGAATTTTAATGAACACTGAAACAAACTCAAGTTTGGCTTTTCGGGTAAAAATGTGAATAAATATTAAAACTTAAGTTTTGATTTAAACTAAATCAAAACCAGGGTTTCAACTTTTACGAAATTTATAATTAATATCGCATACACCTGAGAAAATTAGCAATGTATTATGTATGTTCTTCATGTTGTTCCACATGTTTAATCACAGAGGCTAAGCGTGTCCCAGTAATTAAAGTGCCACACTGTGGATTCCGAGGTTTCGCCCCCCCCCCCATGGCGCCTCGCATTTTAGGGCCGTAGGTGCGTTATCAGAGTGACGGTCAAAACCCACTATTTTGATTACAGTAGCCCACGAATTGGCGGTGGATAGTGTTGACTAGCTGCCATCGCTCTAGTCTATCACTTAGAAATAAGGGACGACTAGCGCAGATAGCCCTCGAGTAGCTTTGCGTGAAATTCAAGAACCAATATTCCTGCGCAAGAAAATATATTACAGGTAACTTTCCATCCATTAGCCATGTTGATGTCTTAAAATATTTTAGCTGATATTTATCGTTTAATCAGTCTCTACAACCTACGTCAAATAAGCCAAAATCGTCCTTTACTTATCTATCATTTAATCAGTCTCTACAACCTACGTCAAATAAGCCAAAATCGTCCTTTACTTATTTATCGCTTAATCAGTCTCTACACCGCGTGGTCACAAATAAATAGACACCACCTTTTCAGAAAAAAATAAAATTTTCAGTCATATTCACATGAACTGATATATTTATAATTTAATTAATATCTAGTAGATCTTCATTTTGCTTCGTGGAGTTCGTTGATCCTTTGGGCATCGTGA
>NW_013666098.1:113395-115109 GCF_000517525.1 Limulus polyphemus | reverse complement strand
TTACTCTTATCGTTTAATCAGTCTCTACAACCTACTTGAAATAGGCTAAAATCGCCTTTACTCTTATCGTTTAATCAGTCTCTACAACCTACTTGAAATAGGTTAAAATCGCCTTTACTTACTTATCGTTTAATTCCAGCGTCACGTGACTTCCGCTGTCCTAACAATATTTTGGTAAACTTTTGTTTGCATTTAAATAGTTTTAAATGTTTCTTCAAGGTGTAATCAGTAAAAACTGTTCATTTTGAGATAACAGCTACGTCAAGATTCACTTGTTGAAACGTAAACAACCTTTTTACAGTTCATTTAATGGAAAAAACAAATACTGTTCATTGGATTAAGGTGTTTCAAAACTTGTTTGGTTTTTCTTATTGATCTCATATTTGTTACGCTAAAGCTGAATTCGTAATGTTGATGAATCCACAGTAAAGAGCGATTTTAACCTATTTGAAGTTGGTTGAAGAGACTGATTAAACGATAAATCAGTAAAGGCGATTTTAGCCTATTTGTAGTAAGTTGTAGAGACTGAGCATGTGCGCTGGAGTTTCTAGAAGGATCATGACTGTTCCTGGCAACTCTAGTCTTTTCTAGGCGCCTTCTATTTTAGCATATAAGCCCGGCAAATAAAGCGGAGATAATAATTGCAGATAGAAGGAGATAGAGACAGATAATTGAGTCAAGTGAGCGGTAGTGACCGTAAGAAAAATGCGTGAATCGTTGTGAATTATAGCGTGTGTGTTAAGTTAAAGAGACTGTGGAAATTCTGTGTATTGCAAAGTTGTATTGAAAAAGAATAAACTAGTTTTATTTATGAAAGGACTTGTATCGCTGAAGTTCCTCGGGAAGAATTTATACCGGAAATTAACAAACGACCAGATACATAACAAATTGGTGTCAGAGAGTGGGAGGAAAAAAAAGAAGAAGATGGAAACGAGAGGTGGAAAATCGAACTACAGCTTAGCAGATTTGATGGCAGCAATACAAGAACAGCAAATGAAACAAGAAGAACGAGAAAAGAAACAAGAGGAGAGATTACAGCAGTTGTTGGAGGAAAAAGAAAAGAAACAAGAAGAACGAGAAAAGAAACAAGAGGAGATATTACAGCAGTTGTTGGAGGAAAAAGAAAAGAAACAAGAAGAACGAGATAAGAAACTAGAAGAGAGATTACAGCAGTTGTTGGAGGATAAAGAAAAGAAACAAGAAGAGAGATTACAGCAATTGTTGGATGAAAAAGAAAATAAACAAGAGAGATTACAACAGTGGCAACTGGAATAAGAAAGGAAACAGGAAGAAAGTCTCCAACAGTTGCAGGAAAGTCAGCAGCAACTACAGAAAAGTCAACAATAGTGGCAAGAAGTACAAATGGAAAACATTAGTAAATTTCAAAGTGAATTAAATGCATTAAAGGATGATTTAATGTCTTTTACACAAGGAGGATATATTAGCCATCAACCTCAGACAATAGGAAGCCCTACCAGACCCCACAGCTAAACCCTAATGCAGACATCTTCAGTCCTGTCAGAAGTCACATTCCAGACATGAGTGTCAGCAATAGGGTTGATCTAGTACGAAGGAAGTCACAGGAGTTCGATGGGAAGGCACCATGGGAAGAATACAGAGTACAATTTGAGCTACTGACAGAAATGAATGGATGGACAGAGGAGCAGAAAGCAGTGTACCTGGCAACAAGCCTGAAGGGATAACCATGGAAATA
>NW_013666098.1:111689-112395 GCF_000517525.1 Limulus polyphemus | reverse complement strand
GAGAGTCCGTGGTAAAGGGGAGAGCCTGCAAGAGCTGGCACAGGATTTGGAAAGTATGGCACACAAGGTCTACCCAACTGTGCCACGCGATGTCCTCAAGTTGTTGCTGAGGGATCAGTTTGTAGATGCCTTGGACAAGTCAGTCCACAACTGAAGAAACAAGTAAAGCAAGCACACCCCTCTACTATGCAGGATGCAATGGCCCGAGCTCTTGAATTCGAATCCTATGTTAAGTCCAGCACAGAGGTACCAAGGTTGGTAGTCATCAGGATTCAAGGCCATAAAAGGTCAGCTTTCAGAGAGGTTTGAGGGAATTTGCTGGCCCTGTAACAAACCTGGGCATAAGAAAGCTCAATGCTGGAAACTTCAACACAGGGAAGATGCCATGGCAGGAAAGGCTACTACCCAAAAAGGTTGTTGGAACTGTGGAGAGCAAGGACATATGAGGAGCCAGTGTAAGAAAAATACTATCAATAAGTCAGCTTCGGGAAACCAGTAGTGGGCGGTGCTGTGGGACGCCCACTAACCCCAATTGGGAAAGTCCCAACAGCTAAGTGTAAAATGACAACTACATATAATGTCTAGGTGACAGAAAGCTGGATGGCCAAAAGTGCAGCTCTGTCATATATTTTGCATCTTGAGTATCAAGTTGCTGGATCACAAAGGAGTACCAGAAGCCATACAGAAGCTCTGTGGTGTGACAGGA
>NW_013666098.1:96913-110810 GCF_000517525.1 Limulus polyphemus | reverse complement strand
CACGGTCCAGGACATTTCAGTTGGAACGAAGTGAACAATGGAACAAATGACGCTGCTAAAGACGTTTCACCTGAAAAAACCACTGTTGAAGAATAAACTCTACCCGATTTTGAGAAGATGTGACTGTTACCGATAATAGGACATTTCCTGATAGAGCAGATGAACCTCACGTGAAGTAGAAGCCAACGAGACGGAGACCAGTACGGAAGAAGATACGTCCCGTAAAATTAAGAGACTTTGTTGAATTTTAATTTTGTGTTTGTAAATTCTGTACATTTAATCAAGTTATTGTTAATTATCTATCGGTTTAATGTAAGTGGCTATTGTTCGGGACAAACAATACTAAGGAAGGGGCAGTGTTAAGACAGCGGAAGTCAAGTGACGCTGGTTACACGTGATGAGTTTCTAGAAGGATCATGAAGGCTCGAGTGTTTGCCAGATGCCCTCTATTTTAATATATAAGCCCGGCAAATAAAGCGGAGATAATAATTTGCAGATAGATGGAGATAGAGACATATAATTGAGTCAAGTGAGCGGTAGTGACCGTAAGGAAAATGCGTGAATCGTTGTGAATTATAGCGTATGTTCAAGTTAAAGTGACTGTGGAAATCCTGTGTATTGCAAAGTTGTATTCAGAAAGAATAAACTAGTTTTATTTAAGAAAGGACTTGTATCGCTGAAGTTCCTCGGGAAGAATTTATACCGGAAATTAACAAACGACCAGATACGTAACAATATGTTACAATTTGTAACCTGGTCAGTTGTTAGAGATGAGCCCACTAGTTTACCCTATAGCCTTGAAGAAACAACTTTTAAACCTTGCGTTACTTGCGAAATTTGTCAATTTCAACGTCTATTGTACTCGCTAATGAGACTAGAGAAAATGGAATAAAACGTTCATATCCTTGTAAAATTAATTCTAATTTTTCTGTATTTTATCAACGCGTTCAGAGTTGACGTATGGTTATGTTTTAACACCTGATTGTACTTAATTCACCTAACCAGTGTTATGAACGTGGATATTAACGAATTACGCAAGTAATGCAGTCCGTTTATTCTATTAGCAATTTATATATTATTTTAAGCTTGAAGGGTAGCAACATCCGTTTGTAATCTTTCTCTAACGACCAAACGTAACATCTAGTTTTATTATTTATGCATATAACGCTAGTTCGGGTCTTATTCGTTATTTCATAAATGTAATGTAACATTGTGTTTTATATTTTCTTGATTCCAATCTTAACTCGAGGTCAGATGATTTCTCTACCAACTGAGGTAAAGGGTTAGCTTTTTATCGATAGGGTATTGTTGTAGTGTGAATTTATCTTTAAAGAATGGTAGGAAGGGCCAATTTATTTCATGCAGAAATGATCACATTATCATAACATTAAAACAAAATTCAACTTTAGTTACAATGAAAACAAAAACAAAACAAAGGAGCATTTACAAATGTCTTTTTTATTATTGAAGCAGGACTAGTAACAAACATACAGTATTTGTAGAAAATGTAAACGAAATAATTAAAAGCTGGCATATAAATTCAATTAAACTAAATATAATTATATTTACACAGAACTTAGATGTTGTGTTATGGGATGACTGAAAGTGAAATTTTAGGTATTACTTATCTCTCTTTATTCCTACACTTAGCAGAACTATGTCTTACTGACCTCTGTTGTTACACTTAGTAGAACTATGTCTTACTGACCTCTGTTCTTACACTTGCAAGAACTATGTCTTACTGACCTCTGTTGTTACACTTAGCAGAACTATGTCTTACTGACCTCTGTTGTTACACTTAGTAGAACTATGTCTTACTGATTTCTGTTCTTACACTCGCAAGAACTGTCTTACTGATTTCTGTTCTTACACTTGCAAGAACTATGTCTTACTGATTTCTGTTCTTACACTTAGCAGAACAATGTCTTACTGATTTCTGTTGTTACACTTAGCAGAACTATGTCTTACTGACCTCTGTTGTTAAACTTAGCAGAACTATGTCTTACTGGCCTCTGTTGTTACACTTAGTAGAACTATGTCTTACTGATTTCTGTTCTTACACTCGCAAGAACTATGTCTTACTGATTTCTGTTCTTACACTTGCAAGAACTATGTCTTACTGATTTCTGTTGTTACACTTAGCAGAACTATGTCTTACTGACCTCTGTTGTTACACTTAGTAGAACTATGTCTTACTGATTTCTGTTCTTACACTCGCAAGAACTATGTCTCACTGACCTCTGTTGTTACACTTAGTAGAACTATGTCTTACTGATTTCTGTTCTTACACTTAGCAGAACTATGTCTTACTGATTTCTGTTGTTACACTTAGCAGAACTATGTCTCACTGACCTCTGTTGTTACACTTAGTAGAACTATGTTTTACTGATTTCTGTTCTTACACTTAGCAGAACTGTCTTTCTAACCTCTGTTCTTACACTTGGCTGAACTATGTCTTACTGATTTCTGTTTCCAGATTCAGGTGAACTAAATTGTTTTGTAATTGTAAAATATAAAACTTCCCTCTAAAGGAGATAACGTTCATATGTTGTTATTAATATCAGTGACAAAATAGTTAAAGTTGTAACTTAAAAAACGTTATTTAAACAATGCTATATACAACCTAATTAAAATACAGGTATTGAAAAAAAAAAGTCCACAAATGAACAAAGAAGAAATTAGGGTTAAATAGAAGTTTTAGTAACGTTCACACCCCCAAGATGGAATAAAGATATGCAAAATGAATTTTTGAAAAGGTTTTTTGTCGTACAAAACTTGAAGATAGCTTTGATACACGGAAACATCTGTTAAATGAGTTCTTGCACATATATTAAGATATAACGTTCATAAATCGGCTCATGCAGATACGTGGATCTTGAAAGTCGAGTAGTAGAACCATCTGGAAAATGATCTATAGGAAATAGTACAGCTTATAAAATGAGATGGTTTTTCAGACTGTTATGTTATGATTAGTGTCTGGCTAAAAGCTTCAGCAGATATTTCTTTTGTAACATCTCAACCAACAATTGGTCCAGTTATCAATGCTATTTTCAAGTTTTGAACAACTCGACTTTCAAGATCTACATATCTACATGTGCCGATGTTTCCGTTTATCAACATTATATTTTAAGATTTGTGCAAGAACTCAGCTAACATATGTTTCCTTATATAGAGCTATCTTAAAGTGAATTTTGAGTTCCAATTGGTTAACTGCTTAAAATAAATACTAATATTAAAATCTTTAAGTTATAAACAGAACGTTTAAAATCTTAAATTGTGTAAAATATAAGAGAAAATACTTAATACTTTAGACCTAAGCAGCTGAATAACTATTTATATATAACCATAATTTTAAAACAGAAATTACATACTAAAAGTAGCACATTACAACATGTATCAAAACTTACATCAACTTTAGCCTGACTACAACAATCTATGTGTTATTTTTTGAGTGAATACAACTTATTTAAAAATTACACATTTTTTCCTCTGTCAAGTTTAATGATGTGGTAATGAAATGCTCTAATGTCACTTCTCTTCCATTATTTAGAACCAGAAGGTAGTAGTTCTTCAAGATTTCAGAGATATGTTTTACTATTTCTAAGGTGGCACATTGTTACTAAAGGCATGTTTTTTTTTATTGGCTAATATAATTTACATCTGTAAATTACTGTAAAGGTAAACTACAGGAACTTGACAAAACAAACAAACAGCATCAATCTCAATGGTTCCCACACCTTAGGAAGAATGAAGTTCCTTGACTTTTACAACACCCTTCCCTCATCAAAACATGCTATTCCTTGACTGCTTCATGTATGTTTGTAACGTATCATTACATGAATAATACATGAAATTCCTAAATTGTTTTATAATGAAAAAAAGAGGCTGTATGTTAAGAGCCACAGTTTGCTGAAATTTCACCTTGCAAAGTTTCAATATCATCAGTCATGCAATTCTTGAGTTATTGTTACTTTATCAGAGCATTGAGAACAAATGGCAGTATATCCATTTGTTTATGATATTAAATACCAATTAAACTTTTAAATTTAAATCACAAAAACATTATTACACGGTAAACAACACTATATATTTTAACAATTGTGATTACTACATTTCAACTTTTAATACATGGAAGGAATACTTATGGAACATTCTTTAGCAAACACACTTCTCGTATGTCAAGTATTTATTGAAGCAACATTTCCGATGTGTGTGCACACATGCACAAAACTTTCATTTGCTAACCATATGCCGCAGTAAACTCATATTTCTGATATTTCATAAAACAACTGCACGTGTTAACAAAATCATCCACTGATCCAGAAGACACTGTATTATTTTTGTAGGTGCTTTGAAAATTCATCTGTCTTAAAAATACTGACTATATATTTATCGATCAGTCGCGATATTGAAAGTATTTTCAAGTTTACGCAAGTTTTGTTTGTTCACGAGATAAATAACGAAGTTGTAAATTCTATTCTTACATTTAGGACACTTCATACACAGAATCAGACCTGCTGATAAAACACCCTCAATGTTTATAATTACATTATAATTTTATACCATCATGATGTACAATCATGCTTGTAAAGGCTATGGTAACTGGCACAGATACGAGTCTTACTGTACGCAAACATGTTCGTAACTGACAGTGATACTGTATCACACCACTCAAGTGTCAAGTTTTTCATTTTGTTCTTATGTAATGTTACTTGTAACATTAACTAAAAACTGTTACCATGAAAAACTTTTACTAAAAGTGCTCACTCTACTTTGATTCTAGTATGTTCTTTAGATTTAGACACAACGACAAACACTAACACATCACTCATACTCGACAACACTCCCATGACACAATCTCCATAATTAATATCTGCACCTCAAGGACATACCGTGGTCTGAGAGTCCATAGTTTTAAAGCAATACCAAAACTATTAATCCAATTCTGTCAAGTTGTGCCTGCTCATCTTTACATTCAGTCTTTATTCTTTCCTGTCCCTAGCATCTTGTTTGTTGGTTAACAAACAGAAAAATTTCCTAATATATTACTCGGGTATCAGATGCATTTAATTACAGGATGTATTAATTAAAATATAGATTATTAAGTAAACAGGATGTATTTGTTACATTATAGATTATTAAGTGAGCAGGATGTATTTGTTACATTATAGATTATTAAGTGAGCAGGATGTATTTGTTACATTATAGATTATTAAGTGAGCAGGATGTATTTGTTACATTATAGATTAGTAAATGAGCAGGATGTATTAATTAAAATATATATTATTAAGTAAACATGATATATTCTGTTACTCTGCCTCAGGTTCAGCTGCTTCTACAAATATTCATGGATAATAATTAGTGCCACATTATCTAAAACCCTTACGTGAGACATATTAGATACAGTCAATGAAACATTCTATGTTTTAATATTTTTGTAATCAGAATTTTTTCCAAAACGTATCTTCAAATTACTGATATTATGCTTTGCCATCCATATTTTGCTTTATTTAGATTTCCTTAACTGTCACTGATGATATTCTACCTGTCTCTTGGAGATATTGCCTATCAATGACCCCTCCCTATATTGTACTATGCATCATGAAGTTGTGTGATGTAGGCAATGCTTAGTGATGTATATTTTGTTTTATAAGGAATTAAAACAAAACTATTATTATTATTATATATAATCATTACAGTTATTTCTGATGATTAAATGAATAAATATAAGTACAGGTATCAAATAAAACTCACTAAAACTGTGTAGATTTGTTCTATCTTTGGACTATCAGGACTTACCTAAATAACCAAACTGTTCGTTTTTGTTTAGACGTCTTTTAAATTTTTCCTAAACAAATTTGTTACTGACATAATACAGCCAGGGTATTACTTGTTTTTGGTAAGACTGATGACATGGAATGGTGGCTATTTTATTAATGCACTAAAATTTATATGATCAAAATAACTTATTTAATGAAAACAGTAATTTGTCAAGTGTTTTTAGCCTGTAGTAAAATTATACTGTATGACGTTTAGAGATACGAGACAAAGCCTTGTTCAGAACCATCACACTCTGTTTAAGCAGGAACCTAGCATGTGTTTACATAATCTATTACCACTGCCTTCATACTTCATGACAAGTAACGATAAACAAAAAGACTGATGTAGACAAGAGTTTCCGAATATAATATGCATAATGATGCACTAAGTGCATTAGAAATAGCTTATATGCAATTTTTTTGAGCTAATGATAATTAATTGTTTTTTCATCCGTGTCTTAGAAGCATCACCAAATCCTATGACATTCACCAACTTTTCCTGGGTTTTGTCTGTAAGGTGAAATTTCTTGATGTTTTCTAGACCAGGAACACAAAATATAAAATTAACCAACTTCTGCCAGTTTTCCTAACCCATGAGAACCACATACTTGAAACTATTTACAGACCTACCCTGACTCATGGGAACCATGTACTTGGAACTAATTACAGGCCAACCCTGGTCCATGTACTTGAAACTATTTACAGACCTACCCTGACCCATGGGAACCATGTACTTGGAACTAATTACAGGCCAACCCTGACTCATGGGAACCATGTACTTGAAACTAATTACAGGCCAACCCTGACCCATGTACTTTGAACTAATTACAGGCCAACCTTGACCCATGGGAACCATGTACTTGGAACTAATTTCAGGCCAACCCTGACCTATGAGAACTATGTACTTGGAACTAATTACAGGCCAACTCTGACCCATTTTTAAGAACATATTATTATAAAGGATGCCAATAACAAAACATGATTATGTTTCATTTCTCACTGTCAAGTTCTCTGAAAGTCTAAACATCTTTAACTTCTGCTGTTAAAATATATCATTCTTCTTGAAAGATGAATATCAGGCACATTAATTATGTTTTATTTTAGTGAATACGCTTCAAATTAGTTCTCACTGATTTTCATCAACACTGGTGAAACAAAAACAATAAATACAGAAAAGACCAAAACTACACAAATATTTAAATACATCAAAACACCTGTAATTAAAACCCTCTTCTGATGTAATATTAAGTGATCATAACCCTTCTTTAGTTTTCAATTTGTTTGTCACACAAGATGTACTACAAGTTAAACCATTTTGTAGAACCAAACACCTTCATCCATATCATAAGACTCGGAAGTCGCATCAAACATCATTATAAACACAGAGAGAGAGAGAAAAGACTAGATGAGTACATGTTAAAATGTTCTAGTCCCTTATTCCACCACAATCTTAACACACAATAAATGTTATATGACAAAACTAAACAGTGTTGTTTTACAGGAAGACATCCAATAACATTACATTCTGTCACAATTTTAGATTAACGGAAGGTTTCATGTCGACTGTGTAGGAGGAATTCTACGAGGTCCTTTCCATACCTCAAGAAATATAGCATATACACTTCCAACAAAGGTAATTTTCATTATGACACCACTAAGGAACTTAGATATGTATCTGTTGAAAGTTTCTACATCTGTAAGAAACTCTAATAATGGTTAAAATCATTAATAAAACTATCACGATCAATAATTTAATTACATAGTATCATTCAAGTATAAAAATACAGCAATTGGTGGGAATTGCTTCAAGCATCTTAAATCTAAAAACAAATAGTTCTTTTGTGGATAATATCATTAAAAGCAAAGTCATATATATATACAAATATGACCCATCTATTTTCATCATGGCTTCAATGTTTATAGAGAAACCGAAACAGATGTTCAAGTGCTTATACAAAAGATTATATCCTCAACACACTGACAAATAATACTTTGTTTTTTAATTCTAGACAGCATTTCACAGATGAGTATTCTGTCTTCTCTCACACCATGGGGCTTGTCTTCTGTCGTGGATCTACCTGACTATCTCTGCTAATCAAACAAATGACAGAGAGTTTAACGACTGGTGAAAGAAACACAATTACCACTATGGCTCAAACAAATGAAATTAAATCACAGAATGTTTTCTAAAATACACTAAAATTAAGTTTAGTAAATTTTATAAATTAGAAATGAATAATTCATGACATTTTTTGCAAGTGGATAACATCAAATCAAGTCATGAATATAAAAATGTGTATTAAGACTATGAAAGAGGTGACACACATACAACATAAATCAGAACATGTGTATTAAAACTATGAAAGTGTTAACACACACATACAACATAAATCAGAACATGTGTATTAAAACTATGAAAGTGTTAACACACATATACAACATAAATCAGAACATGTGTATTAAGACTATGAAAGTGATGACACACATATACAACATAAATCAGAACATGTGTATTAATACTATGAAAGTGATGACACACATACAACATAAATCAGAACATGTGTATTAAAACTATGAAAGTGTTAACACACATACAACATAAATCAGAACATGTGTATTAAGACTATGAAAGTGATGACACACATGCAACATAAATCAAAACATGTATATTAAAAGTATGAAAAAGGTGACACACATACAACATAAATCAGAAAATGTGTATTAAAACTATGAAAGAGGTGATACACATACAACATAAATCAGAAAATGTGTACTAAAACTATAAAAGCGACGACAAACAAATATATAAGAAAAACTGCTGATTAAATGGTTCATACAATTATCTAAAACCTATGGAGTTATAAGAGTAATAAACAGGAAACCTAGCAATTATGTAAAACACAGGAAACAACAGAAATAAAACTCTTCTACAAGTTTATACTTTAAATATATTTAAACCAACATTAACTTTCTTTCATTAAACTCCTGTTACAGTGAACAATTTCCCATCTTTACCTTCCTGCTCTAAGTACAGCTGTTCCATTGTTTCTTAACATTGGTGCTATACGGTCAGTGAAACGCTGATAGTTACGCTCCAGTTCTTTCTGGTAGTCTCGTTGGTCAGGACCAATAAGATTTCTATTTTTTCTTAAGGCATCACTACATCTAAAACAAAAAAGGTTAACATACTCGCTAAAATAAGAGTGTTTAACAACTACTCATTGATGCTGTAAAGTAAATAAAACACAAAAGAGAAAGGTATTTTCATTCAGTATAACAAAAAATTAAAAACACAAGAGAAATCTAATATTCTACTGTTGAAATATGGCAATACTGAAATTTCTTGAAAACATGTAAAGAAAAAACTACAAAGCGATTAGTTAATCTTAATATTTGACGAAGGTTAAAAAAAAAAGCAAGCATATATCCTTCAATTTAAAATTATGTCTCATTTGGAAGTCGGAATGGGTGATTAGAATAGTTCCAAAGTTGTTTCAACCTTCTTCAAAACTCAAAATGGGTGAGTTGAATAGTTAGAAAGTCAAATCAGCAGACACAGAATTATCTGCAAATAAGATGAAGATTTCAAGCTTCACAGATTCACAACATGTGTTGTGGTTGAGATACAAGAACAGAATTTATCAGCATCAATAACATGAAATGAACTCAATATGACTGCTGAATAATACGACATTTGGATTACAGTATTGGTCTTGCGGTACAAAATGAAAACAAATCAACATTACACTTACTCAGTACTTACTTTTTTGAAAAGTCCTTGAAACATAATCTAAGTTTGTTTTGTAAAGGTGTTGGTGTTTTGGTTCCATCAACAAGATCAGACAAAAATACAATAGCAACTTCCATTGGACCCTAAACAACAAAAATAAAGCAGTAATAAATACATCTACACAGATATTACATACACTTATTCATCCGTTGTGTAGCAACATTATAGCAGTAATAAATACACTGATACAGATGTTACATACACTCATTCATACGTTGTGTAGCAACAACATAGCAGTAATAAATACACTGATACAGATGTTACATAAACTCATTCATCCGTTGTGTAGCAACAATATAGCAGAAATAAACACACTGATACAGATATTACATACACTCATTCATCCGTTGTGTAGCAACAATATAGCAGTAATAAATACACTGATACAGATATTACATACACTCATTCATCCGTTGTGTAGCAACAATATAGCAGTAATAAATACACTGATACAGATGTTACATACACTTATTCATCTGTTGTGTAGTAACAATATACTAAACAACAGATATATCTCTCCCTCGGTGCCAGTTTGAACATTGGAGATCATGGTACTCCATTGGTTCCTGTCTTTTGTAGATTTCAAAATCTCAGTTACACTGACATTCTTCCATTTGCTAATGGTATTGATGTTGTTTAACCTTGGTCTTCCTTGACTTTTTGTGCTCTCTATTTTTCTAGTAATTACCATATTTTCAAGTTGTACTTTTCCAATTATGTGTCCTAGGAAACTCACTTGTCTGTCTCTGATTGTTACGATCAGCTTCCTCTGTGTCTTTGCTTTTCTCTGTACTTCCTCATTGGTTATATGGTCTGTCCACAAAATGTGTAGCATTCTTCCATAAAACCACACTTCTGTGGCTGCAAGTCTCTTTTCCATACTAGGCAAGATGGTTCAACACTCACTGCCATATGTAAGGATGGAGTACACATAAAATGCAGTATTCTTTTTCTTGTAGCCATAAACGATGGATATAGTAGTAATAAGTACACCAAATCAGATGTTACATACACTTACTCACCTGTTGTTAGCAACAATACACTTAAAAATAGTTAACTAGGCCAAAATTACTCAGATGACGTAAGAACAAAAGTATTCCAAATACAAGTGTAATTATACAAAAAACGTTTTCACCTGCTGAAGTACTTTATGCATGATATCAAGTTCTCTTCATCACATGACACATACGTCTGAAGTCCTTTAATTATCATACAAGTAAATGTCTCAAGTCCTTTAATTATCATACAAACAGGTGTCTCATGATACTTTTGCTTATCATACAAACAAGTGTTTCAAGTCTCAATTATCAAACATGCTTCAAGTCTTTTAGTTATAGATACTCACATAATTCAGATAAACATATAAAATACTGTCTTTGCTCTTGCAAAATATTTCTCACCAGACAGTAATAGACTTCTATCTGTTAATTACAAAAACAAATGACATTATTTTTTTACCTGGTTCACTGTAGTTCCAATACATCCTTGCAAAACCATCTGTAAGATCTTGGGATCAGCTGGTTCTTGCCAAGTTGCAATGGCCAGTTCCTTGGTCTTCTTCCTGATGTCGTCTATGGCTACTTCTATAGGTGTGAGGACAACCTTTAAAGAAACAATTAACAAACATTACACATCTAAAATAAAACAATCATATCTAAATAGTGTCTTATGTGACATGTGGCCTAAATGGTGAGGTGAGAGAAAAAAACATGATTAATTTTAAGCTGCTGGATAGATGGAGGGCAATCAGTCATCAAACAAATATATCTTTTTGTAATCTAAATAGACAGTCTATACTGACATTTAATCATACCAGCTGATATTTTATAACACATTGTGACTAGAATCTAAGTACACTGGTTTATATTTTATAATACTCTGTGACTACAATCTTAGTATACCAGTTTATGTTTTCTAATACTCTGTGACAACAATCTAAATACACTGGTTTACGCTTTATAATACTCCGTGACTACAATCTTAGTATACAAGTTTATGTTTTATAATACTCTGTGACAACAATCTAAGTATACTGGCTTACGTTTTGTAATACTCCGTGACAACAATCTTAGTATACCAGTCTTTGTTTTATAATGCTATGTGACAACAATCTAAGTACACTGGTTTATGTTTTATAATACTCTGTGACTACAGTCTTAGTATACCAGTTTATGTTTTATAATACTCTGTGACTACAGTCTTAGTTTACCAGTTTATGTTTTATAATACTCCGTGACTACAATCTTAGTATACTGGTTTATGTTTTGTAATACTCCGTGACTACAATCTTAGTATACCAGTCTTTGTTTTATAATACTCCGTGACTACAAACTTACTATACAAGTTTATGTTTTATAATACTCTGTGACAAGAATCTAAGTATACTGGTTTACGTTTTGTAATACTTCGTGACTACAATCTTAGTATACCAGTCTTTGTTTTATAATGCTATGTGACAACAATCTAAGTACACTGGTATATGTTTTATAATACTCTGTGACTACAATCTTAGTATACCAGTTTATGTTTTAAAATACTCTGTGACAACAATCTAAGTACACTGGTAATGTTTTATAATACTCTGTGACTACAATCTTAGTATACCAGTTTATGTTTTAAAATACTCTGTGACAATAATCTAAGTACACTGGTAATGTTTTATAATACTCTGTGACTACAGTCTTAGTATACCAGTTTATCTTTTAAAATACTCTGTGACAACAATCTAAGTATACTGGTTTACGTTTTGTAATACTCCGTGACTACAATCTTAGTATACCAGTTTATGTTTTATAATGCTGTGTGACAACAATCTAAGTACTCTGGTTTATGTTTTATAATACACTGTGACTACAGTCTTAGTATACCAGTTTATGTTTTATAATACTCTGTGACAACAATCTAAGTATACTGGTTTACGTTTTGTAACACTCCATAAATACAATCTTAGTATACCAGTTTATGTTTTATAATACTCTGTGACTACAGTCTTAGTATACCAGTTTATGTTTTATAGTACTCTGTGACAACAATATAAGTACACTGGTTTATGTTTTATAATACTCTGTGACTATAATCTTAGTATACCAGTTTATGTTTTATAATACTCTGTGACAACAATAAAAGTACACTGGTTTATGTTTTATAATACTCTGTGACTATAATCTTAGTATACCAGTTTATGTTTTATAATGCTGTGACAACAATATAAGTACACTGGTATATGTTTTATAATACTCGGTGACTACAGTCTTAGTATACCAGTTTATGTTTTATAGTACTCTGTGACAACAATATGAGTACACTGGTTTATGTTTTATAATACTCTGTGACTATAATCTAAGTATACTGGTTTACATTTTAAAATACCCTGTGACAACAATCTAAGCTTGAAAAACAACAACAAAGTTGACTCATCATACCTTGAAAGAGACCAAAGTTGATTATTAATAGCTTGAAAGAGACTGAACTGATTCTCACTAGCTTGAAAAAGACTGAAGTTGACTTTTACTAACTTGAAAGAAATTGAAGCTGACTCCTCCTACCTCAAAGAGACTAAAGTTGGCTCATCATACCTTGAAAAAGAGTGAAGTTGACTCTTACTAGCTCGAAAGTGACTAAAGTTGACTCTTTCTGGCTTGAAAGAGGGTGAAGTTGACTCATATTAACTTGAAAGAAATGTAAATTGATTATTAATCTGAAAGAATCTTCTCACCTGTTTTCTCTTAGTAACCTGAACCCTGGTCTTCACATAAGGAAAACTGTTTTCTGTAGTTAGAATGGTTCTTCTCTTAAACTGTTCATGCAGATCCCCATGTGCCCTACCGTCCGGAGTGAAGGGTGTGGCATACACAAAACAATCTGTGAAACATGCAAACTTTTAAATAATGCTAAGACCTAAGATATCTAAGCTATTCTTGCCTAAATTCTGTTCAACATTTTGTTAATGGATACTGTTTAATTACAAATATATTTTTTTTTCTGTAGAGAAATTAGAACTATTAAAAATGGAGACATTTCAAATGATCTATGACATTTTGCTATGAAATTTGTTCTTAATCATACATTAAATGGTTAAAAAAAGTCATACTAAAATTTAAATAAATAATACAAAGTAGCAGAAATGATATAAATTCTCTGAACATGGCCTCGGTCAATTTGACCAACCATGTGACCTCTTTGTATTCATTCAAAGTCTTTACAGATTTGATACTTTTAATCTAGTGTGTATATCTTCACGAAATTTGGCAGTCTTTCAGTAAATATTACAAGTTTTTCACATAAAAAG